>NW_009912594.1:4578-37421 GCF_000696875.1 Nestor notabilis | reverse complement strand
TTTCCCTATCTGAAGGACTCTGCTGACTCCAAGAATCCTCTTTTTATAAAAATACTGGATTCAGTCCGAGGAAGTCCAGCTCCAAATGTTCCAGTTAAGTTATATAAAGAAGCTGCAGATGGATCTTGGGAACTGTTAAACTCAAAGTAAGTAATACCAAAATAGTGAGTGAAAGAAGGGAAAATCAATGGGAAGAGGCCAAATAGCTGAAAAAACATTCTCACATTCTCTAACATAAGGTGTCTTTTTTTATTCAGAGGAAAGTAACATACTACTGAATGAATTTGCTGCTGTCTTTTAACTGTACTACAGTTTCAACTACCAAAATGGGTTTATAATGCTTTTATAATTACTATGAGCCAAAGAGAGTACTTTAAACTACCCTTTAATTCAATCATTGCTTGTCTTCAATTCCATTACACATGGAATGAACATTCTTTATTCAACAAACAACATCCCACTTCCACATTTATCTCTTCAAGATAGTTGCAAAATCTCACTCAAGACCTTTCCAGGCCTGTTAACAGTCTCCTTACCTAAAAAAGAGAGATAGTGCTCATAAGGGCTAAAGCTGACATAGTGCAGGAATTTCAATAGTGGGATCCCAGATGCATTTCTAGACAGTCCATGAGAAACTGTATGCAAGTGGCTCTTTGGTGTCATAAAGCAGTGGACTAGCAAAAACAACAGTGCTCTCATACATGTCCCTGAAAAACATAGCTACAATGAAGGCCACATATATTTGTACAAGGTAGGGAAGAAAAATATATTGTGCTAGCTAAATCGTCTTCCACCCCTCAGGTGAGAAGATAGCTTAACACATATTCTGTCACTGGAAATGCATGAAATTTTCCCTTAAGAGGGCATTTAGTTTACTTATCTTCAAATCTGAACTTAGAGGCCATATATAAAGATATTGGGCTGATCACCTGGATGTTGACTAAAGCCATGAAAACATCCTTAACATTTGAAACAAAGAACAAAGTAACCTTAAGATAAGGTGTGCAAACATTGTGATAATACTAAATCAATCTCTCCAGCCTTGTTAATTTGTAAATAATTGAATATTAACACAAGATTCTGAAACAACCGTTCTCAGCAAAAGATATATGTGGATTTAGCTGAGAAAGCTTACTAACAAAGAGAACATTTATCTAACAATGATCAACCTACAACGAAGAAAAAAATAGACATTCGAATGGATAAAAAAAGTCTGATAACTGACTACAGAGCATCTAAGAAGTTACAAGTGCTATTCTATGACTCATAAGCTACATTAAAGCAAAAATCCTAAATAATGCACTGGACACCGATATAAAAAACATTAAATTCTTCATTTTTCTCTGCATCCAATTTGAATAAAATATGTTCAGAAAAGATTTGGCAGCTAGAACACTAAACAGTGGTTTGTGAACTGCTAAAATCAGGCACTAGCAGTGAACAACCTACCCAGTCAAAAACCTAGTATTACATAACTTTTTCACAGAAATAGGTTTCAACCTATTTCAACTGTTTGAGAGACAGAATTCAATATTGGTTCTGGAGCCCTAAATTGGTTGGTGTTCAAAGGTGTACCATTTCAAGGCAGTACTATGGCCTTGGATAGCACTGATAGCATTTTCAAATAAAACCATCTGTTTGTTAAGGACGGAAAACTAACTGATCAATACAGACAACAGGGAATTCCATAAGGCTATGCTGGCTGACCTACAATAATTTCAAATAGTAGACTTCAAATTTCGAATAGCCAACTGTAAAAAAATATTTATACTTCTAAATAAGAACAGAAAAATCAAGAGTTGACCCTACTTGAGCAGTAAGTGCACCACAGAGCTTCTGCATTGCTTACAACAGTGGTGAAGTTTTCCTTCTGAGTGGGTAAATTTAATTAACTCCAAGACTCTGCCAAAAGTCTATGAACAATAATGCCAGTTTTTGGCTCACCCTCAAACCATGCAGTGTAGTGACATGGCAGGCAGCCATCTGATGTGACAATGGTGGAAATAACAAATGCCAAGATAAGCTCTGAAGCATCCATAATACAGATGGACATAAGCCATTCCAGATCAATAGAAGTATTCATCATATTACTTAAGCTTCACAACATCACTCAAATTCAATTGCTAAGAATTGCATTCTTCTTGGGGTTTCAACCAAAATATAAAAGTGCATTCTTCTGCCATCACAGACAAACTGATGACAATGGTGGACTCCATCAACTCACTACTAAGGAACAATTTGTAGCAGGGTTGTACAAGATTGAGCTTGACACAGACTCTTATTGGAAGAGTCTGGGCTTAAATCCCTTCCATCACCATGCTGATGTGAGTATTCATTTTCTCCTATACTTTAGTTGCAAAGAATAAAGACACTTCATATGTTTAGGTTTCAATTACTAATTGCATGTGTTGAACTTTCTTTCTCAAAGCTTTTTAACACACTCATGAGAGAATATAATTACTAGCTTTCCTGTAAGTCTCAATAAGCTCTTAGATGCATTACTTACAAAGAGGTTATCCTTCTACTTCTACTTATGCCTGTGATTTTTTCCATAACTATTCTAGACACCTAAGGGAGAACAACAGGTGGAGTATTCTATTAAGTCTCCCGGGAAAATAATTTTTCTGCCTTTTGGATCCAGAATTTTCACAGCTGTAGACAAAGTTTATAATTTAGATTTTTAAAGATAATGGAAGTATGAACTGCATTCTGGATGCTTGGATTCCCAGTTTTCAACAGAAAAAAAAAAACCCAAACATATAACAGGCCCTGTTAGTTTGCATGGGACAGATAAATTGGTTAGAGGAAGGCAGTCTAAACCAGGTACCAACTGAGGCCAACTACAGGGCTAGGGACTCCATGGGGGCTCTCCTCTTCCCTTCCACAGAATCAGCCCTATCAAATGAGCATTCAGTAGCAGCTGCAGTCCTGTACTATTGTTTGCTGGACTGTAACAGACCAGTTAACACCATCAGCCATAGAGTTTGCAACTGCTGCCCAAACAGCTATTCCTCATCTCCTTGAAGAAAAGGTAGCAAACACTTGGGTTGAACTTTGTTTCTGCCTTCCTGAAATTGATGAGAAATGACATTCTTGTTCTAGATGACAATGAAGGTTAACGCTGGATAGTCTTGTCTTCTATGATAACTGAAATAAAAGAGCCAAGATAAAAGATTTACAGCATGCAATAAATTAATACATCAAGATAATGTTTAAGTCTACATTCCAGACTAGAAATAAATTTATTCCAGAATGCAAGAGCTCCTTGCTTAAAAATAAGCCTCAGAAATGAATACCATGTTTTACTTGGTTCACTGGTTGTTCCATAAGCATTTTTTTTATTAATGTTGAAAGGAGCAGAAGTTATCCACCACAGAATTATTAGACTATAGCTATTTTAAAATTTGACACCCATCATCTCACAACACAAAATAATCTACTATATAAAAGGAGAAATTAAAGGACAGGACATGAGCTGGGAAAGATATTTAAAGGACTGTTATAAATCATTCATTCATAAGGTTATTACAATGTTGTGGCCAAAGGACTAATGCAATCCTTCTCTATCTACTAGATATTTTAAGAAGAAACTGATTGCTCCATATTTTAGCCTGATGATAGTGACTGTAGCACTATGTTTAATTCTGTTCCTCAAAGCTCAGGACTTCATAAGAGCAAAAAAAAAATAATATTTGAATACTTCAAATACTTGAAAGAATGCCTTTTTTATTTTTCCTTTTTTAATACAGTCAATAGGGTTCAATAAGGAACCATTTATGAGTACCAACAAGGAAACCCCTATTTGGATAATAAATATATTTGATGAAATTTTAGATAAGCGACAGGGATGCTTTTAGGAAAGGATATTTAACATGTGGAAAAACCATTTGTGACAGGCAGTCACAGATCACGGTGATCAAATCACCACAAGAAAAGGTATTTCCAAAGTTTTGTGGGAGGTTAGATAAAACTATTGCAGTGGTTCCATCCAGGCTGATATCTAGAGATCATTTCTCATTTATCTTGTATTTGTTTGTTTTCTTTTTCCAGGTGGTGTTCACAGCTAATGATGGTAGTTACCGACATTACTCCATTGTTGTTCTCCTCAGTCCCTTCTCTTACTCAACTACAGCAGTAGTTAGTGAGCCAGTGGAATAAAAGCTAGTATTAAGGATGACAATTTAGAGGTGTAAATTAAAGCTTCCATCAATGGTAAGAACTTAGTTTCTGACTGTATCAACAGCTTTAGATTACATAGTAAATCACTAACAGTAACTTGTGCATTCACTTTGTTAATTTTAGGAAAAATATGTATTAACTTTGTTTTCAAATATTCTGAATAAAAATATTCTTTATTTCTGTATTCTGTAAGTATTGTTCTTCTGAATAAAAATGTAGGGTTTAAAAAAAACACATTAAGCTTAAAAAAAAAAATAAAAAAAATAAAAAGCCTTGAAACTCCATTACTGGAATTCTGAGAATAAATCAAAGTCTTCCATGACATTAATAAACTATACTCCTTCTTGCAAAGGAAGAGAACAAAACACATCTGAAAGGTGTCTCATGAAAAGTAAGCCCAAAGGAAATGCAATCCACCACCTATCATCATCTACACTTTATTACTGAAGCCCACAATAGATGAAGTTGCATGGGACTACAGCCAGGATGCCACATAATCACCAGATTCTGATTTTTAAGATATAGAAGCAAAAGCAACTTAAAAGAGACAGCAAGGTAGAATAGCATTTAAGGACGCTACACATACTTAAAATGCCTTCTTCCCTGCTTTCCAATATATTGTAGCTGGTGACTCTTTCAGAAAGAGTCCATATCCAGTGCTGCAGAAAAGCATATACATCAAACATACTTAAGTTTATTCATGTATTTCCGTAAAATTCTGCAAATACCTTTGTCCTCAGACGAAGTACTCCCAAAAACAACTTGCATAACTCTAACCATCAGACACTTTTGTAATAGCTATAAGATAGAAAGAAAAATAAGGATAACTGATGATTCCTGAGAAAACCAGCTCCCCATTTAATGCCAGGAGAAATAGGGATAAATCCTTCTATTTCCCATTCTTGTAATCCATATAAAAGGAAGATTATTCCTAAACTGAAATACGTAGAGAGCCATTAGGAGATTCAACAGACTCGCCACCCTGTCTTGGAAAAGCATGCTAAGACATCAAGTCATTTATCCTAATAAAACCAAAAGCTGAAAGCATAAATACCAATAAAGGTAAAACAATTTGTTAGCTTATGGTTTGATCCCATCATTGCCTAACCTGGTGTATCTGCTGGCCAAGTGTCCCTTTTTTTGTTACTTCAATGAACTGAGCACTAGAAAAATGAGTTCTTTGACTATAAACAAAACTCAAAGATACATTCTCCACAGAATCTCAGAATAAACAAACCAACACGATCTTTAGAACATTATATTTCATAAAAGACAATGATAAAAAAGTACAAACATTTGCATGAACAACAAAAAAACAAAACTATGATAGTACACAGGAAATTCCCAGCATTTGTCTCAGTGCATTTTTCATTAAGCCTATCTTACATATCTCTACAAATAAAATAATCTTAAGTACACTTCCTCTTGCTGATAAGCAATGGATCCTTTTAATGTTTTTAAATAACTGGCTCATTTGTTACCCACTACATTAGTAAACATAATGATAGAAAAATAGACTGGCAAGATCCAAGAAAAGGACATTTTGCACTTGCTTTTCAATATACTGTCTATTGCAAAATGGATTTTATATTATATATTCTCCTTTAATTTGAAATACAGCAAATGGGCTTAAGAGTACCATAGCATATCAACCAGATTCCATTGTTAATAATTCTGTAACATTTTTACTTGTTAATTTGCAAGACCTTCAAGATCTTGTAAAATACTCCCTCTTTCTTCTCCCTCCATGCTCACTCCTTGAAGGGAAGACATCCTTAATTTGCCTTGAAAGCAATGCAAAAGCCAATGTGACTGGCTTCTGTCTACATTTTACAAGAATCATGAAAATATCAAAAGGAATGTGCACAACTCATAGTTCTGCATCGCATTTATTTTGTTTCAAGGCACTGTCTATGTTAAAATTCACTACAGAATAGTACTGGGTTCGAGCAGGTAGTATACAAACACTGTTTTGATGTAATTTAAGATGGCAACTTTTAAAAGTTCCCAGCAAAGTGATAAAAAGTATTTAGATAAGAACGTTGGTTAACAATTCATAATTTAACATTTATCACTTTGGGGCATCAAACTAGAAACATTTTAGGAACTCAGCTGTATGTCATAATCCATTCACATACTGGTTTAAATCACATATTTCAAGACCATACATGATTAATTACTTGGAGCTGTAAAGTTACATTAGCTCAGCCACAGCATATGTGTAATATAGTGTTTATATATGTATGTATGTATACATATATATGCATTAGAATTTTTAAAGATCACACAGTAATTTCACAGAATGCCTAATAAATGGGCACAAAAGCATGCTTCAGAAAACAGTACAGACCTACAGTACCAAAGAATGTTTCATAATTGTACATGTTAAATAGTAGGTGAACTTGTACTGAAAACCAAAAATCACTTCAAAATTACATCAGGGATTTAAAAATTTATTCAACAGTTCTTAAAGTATTGTATCAAGTCTGTTATGGAGTAAGACTAGTTTTATTTTGAAGATATAATTGTTCATACAGTGTATTATCCCCCCTTTATCTATATGCTTCAGAATATTCTATACACTCAGTTATAGAAAAATGTATCAGGAGGTGATCAAATCACTTAAGCATGCTTTTGAAGGATGTTTTGTTCACTTTATGCTCTTTGTTATTTTTATTGCATTACATCATTCCTAAAGCATATTAGATTAACCGATAGATTTCAAGGTAATTCCAATATGGTTTAAAATATCCCTTGCAATTGTTCTCAACCACTTAAATAATTATATTTCTACTAAATATTTGGGATGCCTACAACTAAGTTCATAACTTTACTGAGGAATGGCTAAGGGCAAAATTTGCTGCTGGGATACCAGAGAAATAAAAGGTCGTTATGGCAAACAAACTCAAATATACAAGCACCACACAATCTGTGGCAGCAATTCAGGAAACCAACACACAGTAATAAGTTAAAGTTAGCATTCTTTGTCAACACTTTTACAGAACACTCTATGGATAAACAATCCTTATTATATACTGCTTTCCATTCTTCATGGTAGCAGAAGTCAGTCTTTGGTTCCTAAAGAGTTGAGCAACTGTGATGAACAGAACAGCTTAGTAGAACTTGGTCAATATCTTTGCATTAACATAGAAAATAAATGATCCGGTCCTTTTCCTTAGTATTAACAAGGGATGTAAAAAAATATTGGAAAAAGATAATAATGCTTAGCAGTGGGATATTTTTAGGTAGCATAACATTACAAGCAAACAGAAAATAAGATATGTTTTCCATTATAAGCCAAGGAAAGGGGCTAGTTATGCATACAACACCACAAAAATAGAGAAACAGAAAGGACCAATCCTTAGTTGGACTGTGCAACCTCAATCTCATTGAAAGTCATTGACATGAGGATACTCAGTGCATCATAGAAGCACTCAGCACTCTACCAGAATAGGCCCTTAGATAGCTATATCGATTAATACATTATGAGTGGAATTTTAAAAAGCACTTGGGATTGGCCAGCTTTCAGTTCCACTTATGTCATCATCAGCAGCAGCAGAGCAGTTTGACCAACACCGTGGTTCTGAAAATCCCACAATACAAGCATTAGAACTATTAGAACTATGTTTTATTATTTTCTTAAAAATCTAACTTTAATATTCTTCCAATGAAGACACATTTTTGGCTCTTCTGATTTTGGAGGAATAAAAGTGCTGTTTACTAGGTTTTTTTAAAAAAAAGAACAATACCAAAATACTGTACGCACCCAGACACACTGTTTTAGGCATTAAAATCCCTGACATTGACACTAGTGGCACACTTGGAAACAGTTCCTGTAGATCATAATACGCAACAACTGCAAGATCTTCTGTAATACACATGCAATATGCATATAAATAGGATTTAGATGGCAGGCAGGGTATCATACAATTTTGCTGGCAATAAATAAAATTAAAAGCTTTCTTTCTAGCAAGTTCATATATGAAACTGATTTTTCTATACAGATACGCAGGAGGCCTAGAGCTCAAAACTAGTATAACAGTTTACAGTCATAGCTGGCCAACAATTAATATTTCCTTCATTTCACATAAGGTATAACCTTTTTTTAAGCATACTTACATTTTACACTTGTTCTTTCATGCTAATAAAAACATTCCTATAGAATTCAAACAAGAACACACTCAAATACATACTGAAACATAAAATATTGAGCAATTTAAGACCAATGTACACACATTAATTTACATCACATATTTACAAAACATTTTAAAAAGAAATAAAAGCATTCATTTAAATATAGGGGAAGGAGGAGGCAGTTTAGTATAAAAAAATTCCTGGAAGTGGCCTCTGTCCCTACTTCCAGAGAAGCTACAAGTCTGTTTTCTGCAGTTTATTTAGTTGACTGGTTGTGATAGAGAATACAGAAGAATGAAGGCTTGAACAGTAGTCTCATGCTGTAAACATCTGAGTGGTAGCTGCTGCCTTTTCTTTCAGAACAAAATACATGGTACATACAATCACTTTACTTCTCATTGCTAATATGCATCATCAAATGATCAAAAATCTCTAATTCTAAGATGCTGCTCGTTGGTTTTGTTTTGTTTTACAGTGTCTGTTAGTAGCTTCCAGTGTTAAAAGTTTATTCTGGTAGGGTAGCTTGTCATTCCACTTTCATCAATAGTCTCTAACAGGAGCAAGTTCTGGTATGAGATTAACAGTTATATTTTTATACAATCTACTGACAAGTATTTTAGGAGTATATATTAAATTGTTCAACCCATCAATATACTGACGTTCTCTGGAATACCTCAGAAGTTTATATCTGCAGAAGGAGTTGGAAGAAGAAAACATGAGAAAGATTTGCAAGACAATTCAATTGATGTTAGACATGGTACTGCAACATTCATTTCATTTTGAAATATGCTTTAAATTATGAAACTACCTCTCAGCCCTTGAAATTACAAAATGGCCCACCTAAGTTTTAAAAGAAGACACTTTGTTTTTTTAATACAGTGAGATTTTATGTTCACATATACAAGTTAACATTAAGACTAAATAACAAAGGAATTTCATATGTATGCTTTCTTTAGTCCCAAACTAAATTGATTTTTAAAGAACATTAAATTTCTTCATGTTCTTTTGTTATAAAACTCAACTATAGAGCTCAGAGAATATATCCAGGAACTGTCACTGTTCAACACTATAAGCTTAAAAGTTGGAATTGTTCTTGATTTCATTCTTGAGACTCCTGCATTTGCAGACATCTAAATTTGACGTGATTAAAAAACCCAAAGTTCCCCATCCCCAGATTACATATATATAATTTTAGTTCCATATCACATATTTACTTATGTCTAACTATACATGCCTTTTTTTTAAATTATGAATAAAGAATAAAGATGTTTCCAGAAGGAGACACCCATTGTTAACAAAACTGAGCAGTATTTCCAATTATCTGAAAACACACACTGTAAACCCTTTATTTTTCTTTTCACATACTAATTTTTAGGTGTGGCTCATCTGCTGCATTCTAGATGCTATTCCTACGTAGGGCAGCCAGAATCTACTGGCCAGTTGAAGTGGTTTTTGTATCTTTGTAGCAAAAGAAAGGAACCCCAAAAGAAAATGTTCATGTCAATATAAGCAGGAAATGAAAAGAAAGTATCTCAGAAAAGAATGAAATATGATGGAAGAAACCAACCCTTGAGGAATTTTAAAGCCTGTTTTCACACAGGAGTGATTTTACCTAGGTGCACTGCTTCCTTTTGCAGAATATCCAAATTAACCAGCTGATGGAGCCCTGCTAGCACTAATGCCCAAGCTATTAAGGAACAATAGCATTCTGCATGAAACATTATGATGATAATATCTTCTGACACACAGACTCAGTCTCTTTCATGTTTAAATAAGAAATATCTGAGCAGCAAACAATATGTTTAATAAAACACAAAGTTTAGCATTAAAGATGGAACAACACTGATAAGCGCTGACTGTTTATTTGTACGTGTGGAAGACTTCTGTATGTGTAAGAAAAAAATTTACATCTTTAGCTCTAGCATTTGAACAGTTATACATTTTTCTTACCGTCCTAAAAACTGGACTTCACCTCTGTGATGATGAGGAATGGATTTGTATTTCCCTAAATCTCCTTCTGGTCTTGTTACATTGTATCCAGCATAGTGAACCCTGGGGTACAATACATAAACATTTTTATGAATATTATCAAAAAGATGTTTTTAAAAGTTAAAGCAAAAGTGAAAAATGCACATCAAATCTTTCAAAGCTAAGTCTTTGCATTCACTGACATTGTCTCCCTAAAATACCCAAAACATTCCTAACCCGACAACCAAAACAGCTGGCAAAACCCAATGAAGTGTGAAATAATATTATTTCATATTTAGTATTTCCTGCTTTGTTCTTAAAGCACAACAGCATAAAAATATTAAAATAGTCTGGAAAAAAGAATAAAAAACTTCAAACCCTTCCTTTAAAATATCTCTTTACATATAAACTCATGAAGTCACTTGATTTCAACAGCTCAACTAGAACATTTTACACTTGTTTGCTATAAACAGTTAGTAATACAGTGAGAGCATTGCTGTTCATTGTCCAGTTTGTGTCTATTAATAGTCACAAATTAACCTCTCTCTCCAATACTGCTCCTAAGATACTTAAACTCATGCTTATGCTACATGTCTGTAGGATGGTATTCCATAATACCAGAGGCAAGACAGATGTAAATTAAAATCAAAACAGTGCACGGAAGACTAGAAGGAATGAGATTAAATATCCAATATCCATTGTTTATTCCATTTTTTGGTACAAGATCTGTCTCATAAAAGTCCAATAACTATTCTCAGGCCAAGAAAAAAGAACATCTTACTTATCTTTTCAAATGGTATTCTGATATTTTTAAGTGAATTCTTTAAAAGTGTTAGAATTTGTTCATCTAAAACAAATTTAAAAAAGGTGACATCTGACAGAAACAAAGCCCCAACACCCAATAGCTCTCAAAGGCTGGATTGCGCAGAATAATGAGAAAGATGTAAGCACTGAGCATTCACCTGTTCCAAAGATCATCATCTTCTCCACCCCATCCCCAAAAGGCATTTGGAAACCCATTGATCTTCTTGAATTGTTCCACTGTCAGGCCACTTACGCCACCAAAGAACTCATTGTATGGAAGACTGAAAACAAAAGACAAATTCTTTATTATTAGCTGTACTTAGATAGGTAGCCCTCTCTTTAAACAATACCTTTCAAACGAACAAGAACCCCAAGCTAAGGACACGAACAGATGATGAATGTATTTACTATGCAAAACTGCTTCACAGATCACTGATATGAGGTAAGATACATGGAAGTTGAACAAATATTTGCAGTAGTGTCCAATTTGCACACAAGCTACTCTTAAAGTAGCTAAAATTAGTATCACCACATGAAACGGAAGTCTACCATATTTCAGATGGCTGATTCAGACCCATAGATGAGTGTTAAGTGAAGCTCTCAAACCATTGTATTTTAACACTATTCAACTGAAAAAAACCCCAACTTCTGATCAACTGAAAAATTTACAATCAGTAATGCAACAATTCAGCAATTTTAGTTCATAACTACATTCTACAGAACTGTTAAAACTCAAGGGGAACATTTTAACAGTACATATTTAACCACAGTGAAATGCGTACTCATTTGAGAAACAATTTCCCAGGTTTTAGAACTTTTGAATCAAAAGAATCTATATGTGGGTTGGTTTAGTTTTGGGTTTGTTTTTTGGTGGGTTTTTTTGTCAATAAGCATACAGTATTTCCTAACATATATTATTAAGCCTACAAGAAATCTGGAGAGGGACTTTTTACAAGGGCATGGAGTGATAAGACAAGGGGTAATGGCTTTAAGCTGACAGAGGGGAGATTTAGATTAGACATTAGGAAAACATTAATCACTGTGAGAGTGGTGAGGCACTGGCACAGGTTGCCCAGAGAAGCTGTGGCTGTCCCATCCCTGGCAGTGTTCAAGGCCAGGTTGGACGGGCCTTTGAGCATCACGGTCTAGTGGAAGGTGTCCTTGCCCATGGCAGGGGGGTTGGAAGTAGACGATCTTTAAGGTCCCTTTCAACCCAAACCACTCTATGAATCTATTATTAAGTAACAAGCAGCTGGCCAACACAGACACTGTAGCTACATAATATAACATACTAAGGCACAGGAAATGTGATTTCCAGTTCCCAAAACGCATTTTCAATCTAAAAAAGAAAAATTAAAAAATTTAAGTTTCTATGTCTACTTCCATTAAAATTGACTTGCATCCTTAACCTGGAAGCTGCCACAGTAAAGTATGTTCCTCCTTTCAGAAACAGCACACAATTTCATCAGATAGAAGTAATCAAACATCTTTCTCAGGAGACGCTTCCAAACCTGGAACCTTCAAGAAGTTAGGACTATCTACAAAAAGATTTACAATTGCTTAGGACACAATTGCCACACTGAAGGACAAATAACTCCAGAATGCAAGGGGAAAGAAAAAGAAATACACAGTCATGTAATTTCTGACCTCCATGGAAACACAGGATTCAACCAAACCTTAGTAGTTTTGGGGAAGTTTGTTACT
Organism: Nestor notabilis; assembly: GCF_000696875.1. Lineage (NCBI taxonomy): Eukaryota > Metazoa > Chordata > Aves > Psittaciformes > Psittacidae > Nestor > Nestor notabilis. The sequence goes on along the minus strand of NW_009912594.1, from coordinate 24,632 downwards.
ATATATCCCTATTCAACTGAAATAACAGGTGTTCTAAAAACCCAGAGATATCACCGTCCCTAAAACCAAAACATACACCCCCCTCCCAAAAAAGTCCCAACTAAAAAAAAAAAAAAAAACAACAACAACCCACAACCAACCCATCAACCAAAAATAAAAACAACCAGAGTATGACATTAATGGAACTGTTTGAGGTTTATTTTTTTATGTATGTATGTACGTATGTGTGTGTGGTGCACAAGCACTTTTTGTATATATACATAAATATGTATTTGTATTTTATAAATACGTATTATTGCATACATTTACTTTCATAAACACCTTTCGTAAACTTTATTAATGTATATGTCAATACATAAAGTATTATGTAAATACAGATTTTTATGTTTAATTTAGATATTTTTCAATACATATAAAACCTTTACAGGTTTATCTGCCAATTGACTGACCGAACTGAAGTCCAAAAAGGTGTCATGTTTTCAGCGCATTGCTTTTGATCTATCAGTTTGGCCAAGCTGTCAAGTTGGTCAATTTCACAAATAAATTTTCAGGATGGCAAATATATACATATAACAAGCAATAAGTTATAACTTTATGTGAAGTGACTGGAAGAGTGTCATTAGATAGAGTGTTAAAAAGTAAATGAAACATCATTAATGTAAAATGTCAGAAGTATAGAAAATAACAAAACATTAGGACCCACTATATTCATCAAATTTCAATAGAGACTGAATACAAAATACGAAATGTCCTAGCAGGAAGAAAATCTCCTGTTTAAAAAGGTATAAAGCAGAATTGTATATTCATAAGAAAATTAAAACATCTTTCCTGTAGTATTTTGCTGAAGATTATCTCCTTATTTTTGTTAACAACCACTGCAAAAGCTCATGTTGCCAGAGAAGATTCCTAATAAGCAAGTTAAGTTTTTCCCCCTTGACATACATAGACTTACATACAGTCAACCTCACTGCAACAAGTTCAACACTGAAAATTATAAATATCTTCAAATTAGCAACATATCAAATGTAGACACTAAACTTAAATCTTCCTTTAATAGCTACATATTCATATATGTAGTAGAAGGCTGTTTTATTGGTTTCACCTGCTGTGTAAACTGTCACAAAATTCATACACACTTTAATAATGTTTCTGGGTCTTTAAGAAACAAGAATAAAGCTAATTACTTACATGTACATGTATTTGTCCAGCTTTGCTGCAAAATGGCGTGGCATTTCTCCACATCCATAATAATTTCGGTCATTTTCAGGTAAGTGATCCACGTCATGAAATATTATGCAGTCCCAGACAGCATCCTTCATAGCCTCTTTGAACCCAACATTAAAAAGCATTGCACGATTAAAAGGTTGCGTACCTGTCTTCAAACAGAAAACAAAGGAGGCAGTGCAAGAATCAAGAAGAAAGAGACAAAATTTCAATACTATGAGAAATATATTCTCTACCACACACACAAAAAAAGAAAAACACTGACAAAGATGGCTGCTATTCCCTCAGCTAAGCAGAGCAATACCTCTGGCTAGCACCAATTACATCAACTATATTGTTCTCCCCTTTTACACAAAATGTAACAGCACTAGCAACTTATAGCACTAGTAACTCTGAAGTATCAAACCATGGGTGGTTTGGATTAACATAGCATGAAATTACAAGTTAAAGAAATACTGATACAAACTAAGAAAGAAACACTATACTTTGTTTCTTGTTAAAACAGTCAACTGGAATAGACTGGACTATTTCAGTTGGAAAGAACCTACTATCAGCTTTGAGCCATTCCCACATGATCTGTCACTGGATCCCCAGGAGAAGATATCCCCCTCCCTTCTCCTTCTCAGGAAGCTGTAGAGAGCAATGAAGTCACTCCTCAACCTCCTTTCCTCCAAACTAGACAAGCCCAGAGTCCTTAGCCACTCCTCACAGGACATGCTTCCAGCCCTGTCACCAGCTTTGTTACTTTCCTCCTCTTGAGGCATTCAAGGACTTTCACATCCTTCATGAACTGTGGGGCCTGGAACTGCACAGAGTACTCAAGATGAGGCCACACCAACGCTGAATACAACAGGATAATCACCTTCTTTGTCTGGCTGGTTTTGCTGTGTTGCATGCACCCCAGGGTGTGGTTTGACCTCTTGGCAGCCAGGGCACATTGCTGGCTCACATTGAGCCTGCTGTCGATGAGCACCCCCAGATCCCTTGCTGCAGCACTGCTCTCCAGCCACTCCTCTCCCAGTTTATAGTTGTGCCCAGCTTTACTCCATCCTAGGTGCAGAATCCAGTATTCTGATTGTTAAATCAATCATTGCCCAATGCTCCAACCTACCTAGATCCCTCTGCAAGGCATTCCACCCCTAGAGAGAGTCAACAGCACCTCCCAGTTTGGTATCATCAGCAAACTTGCTGATGTTGCACTCAGCTCCCGATTGCTGCACTCAATTCCTGATTGTTGGTAAGCATACTGAACAGAACTATCCCTCTGAGCACTGAAGAACACCATTGGTGACCAGTCGCCAGTCAGATATAGCCCCATTTTTTTTGTCCTTGAATACATACAAAGACAATAGATTCAAAGAGGATGTGTTATCACCTATAAAATATCAGCCCATATTTGAAGAAAAGCAGTATGTGTCTGGCCATTGCTTAAACTGGGGACCGGAGCTGAACCTTCCTTTTTCATTCAAAGGATTAGATCAGCAGAGTAATTTTTAAATTCTGGATTCATCCAAATCTTGTTAAAAACATCAAATCCCCTTTAATGAGGAATCTTGAAGAGTAACTTTTCAAGAAAATGCTGTTACCTGTTCAACAACATAGAAGGCAAATTCCAGCCGCTGCTTCTGCAACATAGGTATCAGATGACGGAAAAAGATTGGAAGATGTTCATGGCGATTCCGAAAAGGAATAAGGATTGCCACCTTCAAAAAATTAGATATATATTAGACTATTGTATTTTTAAATTTCAATGTTTCAATACAGATCAAGTTTTCCATGGCGTACACAGTCTTTTCAACTTTTACATTTAAATTGTCTCTGTGTTTTAAACATTCATTCCCAGTAGGAAAGCATGTTGGAATTTAGCTCAAACAGTTAAAAAAAAATCTGAGTAGGACATAAATAAGACTTCCCTTTTATGTTCACTTGCTTTTAATTATACTTTAAGCAACATACACTCAGGACAAGTTTGCATCCATATGATAAAATGTTTACTAACAACAATTATTGAACCTTTAGACATTCTTGATAATCCATTTCAAGTTTACTTCAAGTTTTAGTCTCTTCTTGAGCACAGATAGTATAATACATATATTATAACATACAACATATTGTCTAAAATACACAGCAGTAGAAGACTGAGTGCTTGCAATGGTAAACTGTTCTTATAAACCAACAGAAAAAGAAAAAAATAACAAAAATAACCCAACGGCATCTCACCTTCCATCTTGGTTTACAATCTTTTGGTTTCCAGTGTCCACCTGGTTTAATGTCTAAATCTTTTGAAAACAGTTGCTGAATTTCATCAAAACTAATTTCACTCATATTGACATCTATAAGGCCTCCTTAATAAAGGAAAAAAAATACTCATTTGAATTAAGGCATCAGATCTAACACTATAAGGTATATCACAGATAAATAGCATGAGAAATTTGTAGTTATATTACCTACAGATAAAAAAAGAAACGATTTATACTATCCTCTTAATATTCAGGTTTTACAGAATGAATTTCAGTATTTCGCAATATAAACATTCTTTCAATAAACCTTACCAGCAAAATACTCCTTTCAGAGGACATAGAACATGAAAAATAATTTGAATTTTGTATCTATTACAGAGTCATCTTTCAAGTACCGCTTAACAATTCCACGTCATCTGCACTACTGGACAAATGCTCAAATCCTTGCTCTTCCACAAAAAATGAAAATGCACCAACACTACACTCAACAAACTTCCCCAAATTCTAAATAATTACACACATTGCATGTACAGCCTTCATCCACTAATTCACCACTGTCTGCATCAAACCAACTTATAGCAAGTGGCTTGGATTTAAGAATTACCACTGATAGAGTTAATTAGCCCAATAGAAAAAGCATTTGCAAATGGCTACTGATGACAGTGGAATTCAGTAATATATTAAATAATGACCTCAATATGGTAGCAAAAAAATCAGGTTACTACTTATTATGAGAAAATACTTAGTTGATAGCTAAGAGTTGTTGCTCATTAGCTTATACATGTGTATAAATTTCAAACCTGGAAATGATGATTCATAGTAAACACCCTCCAAAGCAGAAGGAATCAAGAAAATTTGGGGAAAAGAGTAGAGTTACCCTAATTAACCAGAAGCTCAAGTTGCTCTTCAGCAACTACTATGCTAGACCATCAAATAAAAAACTTGCAATAGCTATCTGACAGAGACCATAAAATATTCTACTTGTTTTTGTCTAAAAATTTAAGTCTTTCAGGAAGGATTGGAATTTTAAAGTCAGTGAAAGAAATTACTCAACTTTTCTCCCCTGGTGCCAGCACCTAAAAGAATCTGCATGTGTCCAAAGATTGCTTTATGTTGTAACAATGAATTGACTACCTCTCTAAATCTTTTGGAAAGGTTGACATATTTGGAGCATATTAGGAGTAACTGTTGTTTTCAGAAAGCAGAAATACTGAAAAAGCTATTTTAGTTTGGGAACTGATTAAATGTAGAAATACTCATAAATATAAAATGTAACTTAAAAAAAGGGAAATGATATTAAAAAAAAAAAGGATCAAGAACAGCACAATAAGGAGAATATCTTCTAAGAACAGATTTGAACACTCACATTCATTTATTTACTTTAGAAGAAAAAGGAAACCTGGCACTTGCTGAAAAAAAGACTGCATAAATATATACCAGAACAGGCTAATCTTAATGAGCAGACAAATAAATAAGCAAGCTTGGATTAGCATTATGGTTGTATCTGAAACTCTTCAATCACCTGAAAAAGAAATGTTACAAAAAGTAGAAATAAGGGCAATCAACAAAGGACAAGTATATAGAGTATAAACATGTACAAATTAAATTTCAAAAAGTAAATAGATAACGAAATCAATTGCAACTACCAAGAGACAGAGAAGCAACAAAAGCCTTTCAGTTTATAGAATCTAAAAGGAAAATAAAGATGAATGAATGGCAATTACTACACCAGAAAAGGAAGCAAATAGCACATGATGCAAAGGACGCAGGTGCCTTAGTCTCCCAAGAAAAGTTTAGATGCTATCAGATGCTTACAGAGTTCAAATTAAAAGAAAAAAACAAAACAGGAGGACTGGTAAAACAGTATTTGTATAAGGCAGGTGCTTCTAACTTTATGGGACATGCTAAAATTCCCTCCAGACTGTTTAAAAATTACCTGTAGTAAAGCGAAAACTTGGTATTATCAGAAGTACACAGGAGATGGGTGAATAGAAATTAGCGGTATTTCCCTGTCATTGGTGGAGGAGAAAAGAAGGCATCTCAGTAAATATCTGGGCTTAGTATTCACTAGATCCATCACTGTCTAGCATGCTGCAGTAAAACATATTTACGCAATCCACAAAAAAAGAAAGCTGAGGAAGCAGAAAGGATCTTGAAGAACAAAACAAAATACTATCAACAAATCAGATACATGCTGAAGTCCAGAGTGAAATTAATTTTTAAAAAAGTATGGATTGCTTCTGAAAGAGAAATAAAGCAAATACACACAAACCAGGAAATACCTGGTATTCTGCAGTATGCAGAAAGATATTTTGACAGTTTATAATGGATTGCCTATTAATATGAGACAATAAACTGTAATGCAATTGCACAAAATGGCAAATCTCATTCTGGAATACATTAACTGCTGTTATATGAAAAACAGAGAAGGTAATTACTAGCTTGTTTTGAACCAGGGTTTTAGCCCATTATGATGCGTCAAAAGGAAATCCAATTAGAGAAAGTCTACAGTACAAAAATCAAGAATGACAAGAGCTTTAGAAACTATGTCTAGAAAGGCTGAAATTACTGGTTTACCTGCAAAGGAAGAGACTGACAAAAACATAAGCCTTTTCAAAACAGAATAATTTGGTACATAGATGGCAACCAACTTTTTACCAAGCATCAAAAAGGGCAAGAAGAAATCTGACTTACTTGCTGGAGGGAAAAAAAAAGAAAAAAAGGTTGAGTATTGGGAAAACCTTAACTATTCAGTGAACAGTACAGTAGAATATATTCCTTCTGGACACAGCAGAACTTCCTCCACAAAATAGATTTTTCTAATATCTATTTAAAATGGTTTAGGTATATTCAACCTCAGTGTACTGAAGTGAGCAAAGTAAAAGAGCTGGATATTATATTTATTATAGCTCATTAAGAGCTAGTTGTTACGCAAACTGTGAAGTGACTGCTTAAAAATTCTAAAACAGGAGGGGTTTATTTCATATAACTGAAAAACTAATCTGCTTTCCATTTACCTCTCTAGTCAGTATTAAAATTATGCTGATTGTTTTGTACTGCTTCTATCTTGAAATAGAGGTGTCTTGCTTATGAACTAGCACAGCAGTGCTCAACCAGTGGGTTACAAACTGAAAGACTGAGTCAGTAACAAAAGCACTAGCACTAGTTGGTCCTATTTTAAGAGTGCATGTACCTGGGACAAAACACAGTTTTACCATACTCCTTTCATGATACAAATTTGTCAAGTTGATGTAAAGAATAGTTGACCTCTATAATAATTTTAAGCTATTAAGCAGGTCAAAATATACATCATTCAAAAAGCTTTCTTCTCTTGCTATCTCAAAATAACCTACAACATTTCATTGCATTAAACAACCTTCAGAAAAGCTTTGTTTAGATTATAATTAAACACACAGATGACAACTGAAAAAGTATACATGAAAACCAAAGGGTGAGACACACATTTCTTCGTAGAACAGTAACAGTAACTGGAGAATTATTTTCTATTAAAATTACAATTTCTATATTAAATTAAGCAGGAGAGGTACAAGCAAGGAGGTTAAAGGAGACCTATAGACAAATTCTGGTAGAATTACATATAGCCAAAGTGGTTGATAGCAAGGATGGCAGAGTAGAATGCATCCCTACTCTGGCAATTCTAAATATCTTCAGTGCAGACAAATCTGCACCAATGATTTGAGATAACATGCAATAAGTAGGCTGATCTACTAAGGTACCTTAGTGTGCTATAAGTAGGTCTGACCTATTAATGTACCTTAGTACCTTCTAACTTGCCTCATCCCTCCACTCCTAGACAGCAGACTAATATACAAGTAAAACAGATAGCAGAAGCCAATACAGTTTTGAACTAACTAATCTAGCAGAATTCAACCCTTGAAGGTTTCATTAAAAATACTGATTATATTAATTTTTCAATCATCATAACCATTATTCTTGTTTCTTTGGTTATCCAGAATGGACATTTTTCAAACTTTCTATGTGTTTCACAAAATAGCTAAAATATTTACTATTGGAATAATTTAGGGGTTTTTTTTTATGTAAGGAATATTGTAGGAAAGAACACCCACATGATTTTGAAAGTCAAACTTTGTCTACAGGAAGAAGACAAAAAAAAAACCCATGCCAACAGCATTTCAGGCACATTATTAAATCAGGTTAAGGACACTGACTCGCACGAAGGAACTCTTCCAATCTCAATTTGTGTTACTGTTTTAACTGTGCAATACCTGCTTATAAGAACTTCTACATACACTGGGATAATACTGCTACTTCGGACAACTCTAATATTACAGGTTTTATAAAAACTCAGGAAAGAAAAACAGCAATAGTGCCAAAGTATTCAGTCTCTTATTTCTGCATGACACTCTGGTGCAACTAAACACCTTCAAACAAAACAACTAGATGTTTAGATTCTAGGCTTAAAGATGAATAAAATTAGGGTTACTTAAACAAGTTCCATTTAATAACTTAGGATCTTAAACATCTGAGTTCAAAAGCTTAATTTTAAAATTTCCTGAGGATCACATCTTTCCACTTGTTATGTAAGTACTACTTCTTTATAACAACAGGGTTTTTGCACTTTCTTACCCCCATCACCTCTCACTTCACTGCACCATCTTGTTCAGTTTTCCATATATTGAGGTAATTGATTAGCTGACGAAGTTTGAGAACTAGTTTCTGATTCATGAATCGCTCTATAAGGACTACCATTTCCAATACAGAAATTTTTAACTATTCCTCAAAATATGCAACTCTGAAGGGGTACTTTTAAAAGTTAGAATATTCCTACATATTAATAAAGCAATTTAATAATGAATTTGTAGAAAGTAAAATGGTTTGTAAATAAAATTTAAAACATACTAGGATATTAGCAAAGAGGCCAAAAGCTTTAATAACGCAATGGTTACATGCAAAATTCTGCTAAGCATTATTGTCCTTTCAGATGCATTTTATTAATTCTTTTCTGCTATATATTTTAACTCCTCATACTTATATTTTATATTAAAATAATTATGCTTTGTTTTAATAAAATCCAATTAACTGGATAAACATTAAGGTCAGTTTAAAACTTACTCATGTAAGGCAGCTTCTCTGGACATGCCTGGTAAGGAGAGTAAGTGAAGTTTTCTGGAAGATACATTGTTGTTTGAGCAACACAGTCACTAGAATTGTTTCCTTCAGGGTAATCTTAAAAAGAGGAATTGATTTTTGTAAGAAACTATGTTATCCACTGAATTTGTAACATATCATCATGAAGGTGAGAACAGTAACTTTGTAAGTAACAAATTCCTAGCAGCATGGTTCAAAAAAAGAACAAAAACATTACTACACTAGAGGTACAATAATTAAATCAAGATATCTCTATTACAACTATGACAAATATTTCCTACTAAAGTGAATTGAGAAACAGTAACTATTTGGCCTTCACTTCTGTTACAGAACAGTAGGGCTTGGGTCTAGCTTTTCATAGTCAAGACACGACACAAAGGTTTGGCCTTTTTTTCCTCCCTCCATAAAGCTCCTTTAAAAATTAAATTAAAGAAGAAATATTCTTACCTGTGCCATTCAGTGTAGTATTTTTGTTAGTATACAATCTGATCATGTGTCCTATTGTTTTTACATTTTCTCTCAACATTATACCACGAGCTTGCACCATAAAGAGATATGTGTTTGCTGATAAAACAAAAAGCATTTTTGAATTTTAATTAAAACAAGGTATTTTTACATTAACATCTATTTATAATGCATTCAATATTTGTTACTATGCCTGAATCCACAGCTAATGAACATTAATCCTTCAAGATGAAGATCCACAAAAAGTGAAACACACAAACCGAAATAACCACAGGTCTATATAAACCACCCAAAATATAAAACTTTAATACACACCTTATATGACACTTTTATTTCTTTAAATTACAGAAAGCAACTGACAGTGCCAAGAAACAATTGAATTAAGAAAACTTTACTGGTAATGTAGATACATCCCTCATATATGCCTCTACATATACATCATAGAAATATAAGACAAAAAATTACTAGACAATATGAAATTGCCCCATAAAATAGTCCTCCTTTTTACTTGTTAGTTAATACAACTTTCAGTGAAAACTGCTATTCATTCACTCCTAACAGCTGTTTCATTGTACAACTGCTACAAATCACTGCCAATCTTAAAGTATGTTTAATAATTATACGTGAAATATTTATTATAGGCATCAAAGGTGAGTAAATCAACAATCTGAGTAATTAAGCAACTCACAATAGCATGAAATATTCCTCTGTCTCAGCCTTGCACTCAAATCCCCAAAACTGATCTCAAGACAATTCTTTGTTCTAAGCAGAAAAGAGTAAGTTGAAAAAGAAGCTGTGTTTATGTCCGAACAAGCAAACGTCTATCCAGGACTTACAGAGCTCAAAAAGTAAAGGGAAGGACAAATTCCGTTTACAGAACAATTTTTTACTCTGGGTATTAAAGAGGATCAAAGGGATCATCTGACACTTCAACTATGTTCAGCACCCACTTGTCTGGCAGATACTTGGGTCACTGTAACTAGTAACCATCCTAACCTAAGAAATGTTCTGACACTTTGGAGGAAAGAACTACACATGCCAGAAAAAAAAAAAACAAAAACCCACAACCCAACAGATTAATGTCTTAAACAGTTCTAAAGAGATTAAAGAAAGTTAGAAAATTATCTCAGTGTCCTGGGTTCACTCCACTTCGTCAGATGACCCAGCACTAGTGGTATGACACAAATAACTCCAGATCAGTTGGTATCTTCTTACAGCACAACACAAAGAGCCTAGAGCTTCAGAGAAATGTTTATAAAGGACTGGGTCATTTCCAGAGGAAAATGCAGTGACTAATTCTTCTGCATTAGCAAACAATACTACTGACACCCACAGAGATACAATCATCAACATAATCTTTTAAGGAATATTATTTGCAAAGGCTACAATTTTTTATTTGTTTTTAAGAGAATGAATGGAGAGATCCTCCTAGCTTTCAAATAAATCCTCATTAAAACAAGGAATATTATCACCTTAAAGACGGGCTCTGAACATGTCAGTTGCTATGCATAGTGTGTAATTCTTAGACTCTTAGCCAGCATGACTACCTGTTTTGGTTAACAAGAATTTACATGTGTGTAAATGTTACTCAGCTGCTAGGATCCTGAAGTTATCCCAACACCCCACAGCCACGAAAACAGAAACAAATCAGAAAACCTACAAACTTGGCCTGATGACAGAGGTAGGAAATTCAACAAGAATGATTCTTACCAGGATCCAAGACAACTAGACACAAGACAGCACATAACATTTAGATTTCCTTAAAGAAAACTTGCACAAAAACTTCTTGAAACTTTAACCCAATTCACTGTAAAGTAGCACATTAGGGTTCCAATTATTTTCTTATGTTTGTAGTTTTCCATTCAAATTCTGGGGTTTTTTTAGGGTGTCTGTATAAACACTTCAGGGCATATGTACAATTCTTCGGTTCATATATGAAGTTACCTACTCAAGAAACCTTCCCTTTCAGGAATCAACATAAAAGCAATTTGATCTGTATCTTCAAGAAACATTATTTACCTTCAAACAAATGCTTTCAAAATCCAAGGCTTCCCTAAAAGTAAACCCAGGTGGACTTTTGCCTTTCAAATAGGAAAAAAAAAATTTCCTAATTAACAAAGAAAGACTTTCTTCAGACTTCAACAAACTGGTATCCTCCCTTCTCTTTTCCCCCCATATTACTCTTTTTTCAGCTCTTTTCTTCAGTATTGCCATATTCCAACACTAAAATAACATTCATTTTTAGTATAAATCAGTTAGTAAATACTGATTTCAAAGACAACCTCTGGAATATTATGTGCTATATCTCCTTTTTAACGTGATAGGAAAACCCAAAATCACCTGAGTTTTTAACACTGTAGAACAGCAGGTTTCTAGAAACATAACCTTAATTCACATATATCAGGTGCAGTGTGTTGACCCAGCTGGCAGGTAAGCCCCAACCCAGTTGCTTGCTTACTCCCCTGCAGTATAATGGGGGAAAGGCAATCAGAAGGGAAAAAGTGGTGAAAGGCAAAAACAAACAACCCAACCAAACTCACCACCAGGAGACAGGTGTCCTGCCAGTCTGTGGGTAACAGCTACTTTGGGGGAAAACAACCCACCAGTTTTGTTGCTGAGCAAGACATTACATGGTGTGAAATATCTCTTTGGTCACCACAGGTCAGCTGTGCCAGCTGTGTCCCCTTCCAACCCTCTTGCCCATCCATGCTTAGACCCCTTTTTTGATAGCACATAAATCACTTCATTAACGGTCCTTGCTCCTTTTCACCATCAACACTACAAGCCCCTATCTTCAAACTGGATTCCTAAGACTGATACTGATACCACTTTTCTTAAGATCATTGCTTTTTCTTCTGCTTACATGTTCATCAGCCTTGGGAATTTATTTCTGGTTGCTACCAAATCACATTGATTGCAAACAATTCAGCATAGATAGATGTCACTTACTACACACACAGTTACAGAAATTACTGTGCAGCCAGGAGCATACTCTCTAGCATTGCTCCTTAAATGTTTGAGATAAAAGATTTGCTCCAGAAGCCACTGCAAAGAATATTAGAAAAAAAATCTGCTCACACATGTTACTGTTGAAGTCTTAGGAGCCTGATACAGTACAGAACTGAGACTAAGAACTTCAATCAAAGCCACAAGGAAGTCAGGAGTGCCATATAAGTGTTCTAAGTTACTATGGGAAAACTTACTGTAGTCCAGATAATGCACACATACAACTTGATAAAACAAATTTTCTGCAAATGCATCTGTATTTCGCCTTTGCTGAAGGACAATTTTCTTTTTCTGACATAGGAGAAAAATTAGAACACTCAAGAACTTTGTGAGAGACAAAGCTAGAGAAGACATTTCTCTCAAAAGGAGGCATTGTGAAAAGACAGAATTAAAAAAAAAAAATAAAAAAAAAAAAAACCAACAACAAAACAAACACACACACACCAGGCAAATTCTGCTGCCACTTTGGCTTAAGAATTCAAGAGCTGCTCTTGCTAACAGGAAGATCTAACCTTGCCATGTTTTCATCAGGCTATTCTTGTAGTCTACCTCAACCCAACACCTCCTCTTCCTGGCTGATCTTCTCAATTCACTATCCAGCTCTACCCTAATACATAAACAAAAAAAATCTTCCTTTCTGTGCACTCTGTCCCAGCTACCTGAGTCTCCAACACAGTCGTAGTTACAAGGAGTACAGACCTGATCAGTTTATTCTACTGTCATACAACTGCTGCTTAGGTACTAGCAGATGCTTGAGTAGCCAATTAATTACTTCTTAAGCTAAAAGTATCAGGCAAAAATCAAAGATATTAATTTAGTCCTAAAAAGAAATCTCATCTACTGGTACAGGTCTGTCAGCATAGAGCTGAGAAAAATAACATAATTCACATGTCACATCAACCAGCAGCGACAGCAACAAAGCATTCAAGGTAATCCACAATGGCCAGAAGCATAATAAAATTACATCTTTTCTGTTAGTGTGCTGAGGGAAGAAAACTGACAGCAGAATACCAAGGGCTGGAGTTTGATGACTTCCACTGCAATCAGCTGTCATCACTGGCCATCTTCCTGAGCCTAGCATGAGTTTCCACACAGCTTACTTATGCTATCATGAATATGACCCTTAACATGCTGGCGTGCCCCTCAAGTGCCTGTATTCTAATGCACTCAGTATGGGGAATAAACATGATGACTTAGAGATCTGTACGTAGTTCCAGGGCTACAATCTTCTTGGGATGAGAGGCATAGTGGGATGGCACCCATGACTGGAGCATTGCAGTAGAGGAATACAGGCTGGTTAGGGAGGACAGGAAGGGAAGGAAGATGAGGAAAGGGAGTCACTCTTTATGGAGCTCTGCCTGGGGATGGAAGAGGAGACAAATGGGAATTTATCAGTTAGGATTAAAGGTGACATTATAGTGGGTGTCTGCTATAGTCCACCTGACCAGGAAAGACAAGTGGAGCATGCCCTCTACGGGCAGGTATGAAAATACTCAAGTCCTCATGGGGCACTTCAGCCATGCCAATGTCAGCTGGAAGGACAAAGCAGACAGGTAAAAGCAGACCAGGAGTTTCTTGGAGTGCATTGATGGTAACTTCCTGACACAAGTGATAGAGGAGCCAATGAGGGAGGTGTTCTGCTGGACCTCCTACTCATCAAGAAGTGGGGGCTCATTGGGGATGTGAAGATCAAAGGCAGCCTTGGCTGCAGTGACCTTGAGATGGTGGTGTTCAGGATCCTAGGGGCAGGAAGGAGAAGGAAAAGCAACTTCAGAATCCTGGACTTTAAGAAAGCAGACCTTGGTTTTTTCAAAGATCTGTCCAGAAAAGTCGCATCTGATAAGGCCCTCAAAGGAAGAAGAAAGCAAGAAAGCTGGATAATATTCAAGGATCACCTCCTTGCAGCTCAGGAGAGCACCATCCCAATGAATATAAGGCCAGTGACTAGCAGTATACCCCAGTGGTCAATACCAGGTCCAGTCCTGTTTAACATCTTCATCAGTGATCTGGATGGTGAGGCAAAGTGCATCCTCAAAGTTCTTTCACAAGATAAAACTGGTATAAGTAGCTGATACGCCACAGAAACTTGAACAGGCTGGAGAAATGGGCCAAAAGGAACCTCATGAAGTTCAACAAGGAAGAGTGCAAAGTCCTGCACCTGGGGAAGAACCACCCCATGCATCCAGTACATACTGGAAAGCAGCTTGTCAGAAAAGGCCTTGAAGGTCCTGGTGGACACCAAGTTGAACATGAGCCAGCAATATTCCACTGCTGCAAAGGTGGCAAATGGCATCCCGGGCTGCATCAGGAACAATGTCGCCAGCAGCAAGGTGATCCTTCCCAGCCTTCCACTCAGCACTAATAAAGCCGCACGTGGAGTACTGTGTCCGGTTCTGGGCTCCACAGTATAACAGAGACATGCACATACTACAGAGAGTGCAACAGAGGGCCATGAAAAACAGAAAGGGACTAGAGCATCTGTCCTGTGATGAAAGGCTGAGAGACCTGGAACTGTTCAACCTGAAGGCTCAAAGGGATCACACTAATGTATATAAAGGGTGAGTGTATATGTATATAATGGATATGAAGGGAGGGTGCAAAGACAATGGAGACAGGCTCTTTTCAGGGGTCAGCAGTGACAGGACCAGAGACAATAGGCACAAACTGAAACATAAGAGTTTCCACCTGAACATCAGGAAACACTTTTTTATTGTGAGAGTGACAGAGCACTGGCTCAGGTTGCTCATGGAGGTTGTAGAATCTCCATCCTCGGAGATACTCAAAAGCTGTTTGGAAACAGTCCTGGGCAACTGGCTCCAGTTGTCCCTGCTGGAGCAGGGGGTTTAGACCAGAAGACCTCCACAGAGGGCCTAACCAATCTCAACTATTCTGTGATTTTCTTCCACTATCATTTCTTTGTGATTTTACCAGTCATTACTCCTGTCCAAGCACAAGGCAATGCACAAACCAGGAAAGCAAAATTTCACATTTAACCAAAGAAAACATCTAACAATGTAACCACCTAGAACTAGTTTTATTCATGTTACATGGTCCATGGTAAGAGAGAAACAGCACTATTGATTCAAGAAACATATAGAATCCAGACTGTCTAACAGTTCACAAGGTAAGCAAATGGGAAGTGCAGTACAGGATCTAAAACAGCACACCCATATAGGACACCTTGGAATAAATACCATACTCAATGGTCCACCTGCAGTGCGAGCATGGCCTCATACCTAATACAGATGAAATTTTCACTAGCAATTGACCCAGATCTGTATCAGCAATCATGGGGACACAGCCACACATCAGTCATCAAAAGTCTTGGGTTTAATGCTATTTAAAACTCATTCTGAGAAAGCAATTAGGGTATTAAAGAGATCATCCTGTATGTCAGAAGAGATGTTAAAAAAGTCAGATGGATCATTTTTTTGCTTCCAGTTTTATAGCTCACTAGTTAATGATTGGTTTATGTGTTAGAAAGAAAACTAGACCATTGGGGAGAGGGAATGCATCAATTCTTAAAATATAAAAAATATATGGTAAAATGGCCCAATGTTTTCCATCATCCTTATTATTTAAATATCTACCCAAGGGCTATTTGTACCTGTTTTAAAGAAAAAGGTCTCATTCATAGACCACTGCCCGTTAGGGAATCAAGCTCCTTCTGAGCTCTACACCAAAAACTAAAGCATTTCTCACAATACTGCATTAGTTTATCATCCCTTAGCTTCACAGAAAAAACATAAAACTCAATTTTATATAGAAGCTTAGTAATATATCATGCTGTACACACACACCAAAGCAAAGCCAAAACAACGTACCATGCTCTTAGAAGCAATCAGCATAATAAGGTATACAACAGAACAATTAAAGGTAAAACCAGATCAATGATTACAAACTATGATTTCTTAGATGCCAAAGAAGAAAAGATGAACAGATTTGGAGATCACAAGTTTAATTTTAAAATACAGTCTTTATCAGGAAAAAAAAAGTGAAAGAGAAAGAAAAAAGAAAAATACACACACAGAGGGAAAAGGCCTATCTCAAGAACACTTTCAAAGCAATTAGCAAAAAGAGTTAGCACCTCCTATACTGAATAAGTGAGAAGATTATCATGAGAACAGCTGTAGCAACATTAAACATTATCCACTGATCTGCCAGGAAGATGGAAGGAGGGAGGAGGGAGAAAGGAAGGGTGAGTAAAAAAAAAATTATATAAATTGAAAGCTTAGATAAGAAATACTTAATAGAGAATCCAGGAACCATGCAAAATTCAAATGCAATAAACACAGCTACACAGAAAACAGGTCTTGCCAAATGATCATTGTCCCTAATGTTACTCATCTGCGCGTCAACACCTTTTTTCACAGGACTTCTAAAAAGTACATTCAACACATTACATAAAAATTGACATGGATTTGAATGGGTTAACAGAAAGTTGTCTGCTAGTAATTGTAAATGGGGAATCATCTCATGAGGACATTTCTAGAACAAGACCCACACAGATCTCATCTCAAGGTTATATGACACTATTCTTAGCAACACCGAAGTTATAAATACACTATTGGCAGAGTTCATGCATGGCAAATTAACACAAAAGTGTTAAAGATTAAATTCTACAACTAACCTAAATACACATTAAGCAGAGTTCAGCTGAAGATTGCTTCTAAAACATCACAGTCACAATTCTAGGAGCTAGGAATATTTTACACATCTAAAAGATGGGGACTTCAGTCTGTAAAACAGATTCATTAAACAATTTTGCAGTGAAGAACGATATCCAAAGTAATGTAAGACTGCTGTAAATCAGCTCCTATTTACAAACTGAAATTTACAGTGAACATAGATAAATCCTATAGTAACTGTTCAACTTCCATAGGATTTTATTTATTTTTACACATTTGTTGTTAATCAGAAGTTGTTTTTAAAACATATGCAGCAACCAGAAAAAAAGACAAAAAAACAGTATGCCTTGAAACATTTTTTACTTCTTTTGCTGTTGAATATTTAATATCAATTTTGCACTACTTGTAATTAAATAATAAATCCAAATTTCTTTCATAGGGATGGTGAGACTGCATTTGGGCCTGCATATGTACACCTCCTTGTATGGAAAATATATTTGAGAGATACAGATCACCTCAATCTCCTGAAAATACCAAAAACTACCAATGTTTCTGGAGGTTAATAGCAATTGTGCATATGGTGCAGAGGCTTCAATATTGGTTTTAGTGGTGGTTCAGTTTGGGTTTTTTTCTTTAATACTCCGGCCAATCTCTATATAGTCACTACCAAAAAGGACATGCCGAAAGCATGAGTCCGCTGACTGCGAAGTCTGAGGAATCGAATAAAAGTTAGTTCACTATTTATAAGTATTTTATAGATATTATATACGGTAAATGACAAAATCTCATTGATCAAGTCTTACTATTTACGGGTGAAGAAAAAAAACTTAAAAATTTTTTAACAACATTTTTATGTATGATAAATGATACAGTGTTCCAACACATTTGTTATTATTCTATCCTCCAGTCTCAGGCTATTAGCTGATTATATAGCAAGTCAGAAATAACTCAGTAGTAAATTCTGAAACAGTATCCTACAGAAATTTAAAACTCAGCATTGCTGTAACCACCAACAATACAACTGATTTATTTGGTTTGTTTTTTCCCTCAACTCAATGCAGACTGCATCAGGAAAGTAAATATTTTTACTTGAATTTCTACTATTTTAGCAAAATTTCAACTTTAAAATACATAAATTTCATTAAGACATTTGTTCAATGAAGACTGTTCCAAAGCAGGCCAATTTTGAACATCAACTATTAAACGGTTTCATGGTGACATTTTAAGCCTAAGTTTTGCCAGTTTTTCCAGAATTCTGTTTAATGAGTTCAGTTACTGGCAAAAATAGAAAACTGTAGTATCTGAAAATCAAATATTCCAAGTCCTGTCATAAATTCAATTTAAATAAAGAATACAAGTACAAAGTGAAGGCAAAGAAGGACAACTGCCATTTTAGGGAAGTGAAATAACCACTGGGGATACCTAGGGAGAAAAAAAAAAAGGCAAACCATCTTTTGTACCTGCAAGTTCTGAAATCAATCTCCGCACTGTATTCGTAAGAATCCAGCACTGGATCCCACAAAATGCACAATCACTGCATGCTGCTCCCATAAAATCACTGCATAATTTGAGTACAGAAGATTAGCCAAAACAGACTAAGAGCTGTAGAAAAGCAAGAAGTGATAGTCACTTGTCTTATTAAGGAAAAGCCAGTAGATAAGCCAACTGAAAAATGTGGAACTGGTTAAAGCTTTGACCATGTCAGTAAAGCACCACAGTTCAAATAAATTTCTCCAGGGCATACACTTTCTCCTCCTCAACAGACAAGAACACATTCAAACAACTGTCTGGCTTAAGTGAAAACTGATTTCACACTACCTTGTCCTTAGCTGCACACCCTAAGTTCCTGTATTTTTTTTCCTTCTTTGACTAAAAACACCACCACAAGACAAATACTCCGTGAAACCTTATGCAGACAAGCTCCCTGACTAATAACCAAGTGTACCTAAGGGCTTTAGGAAAACTATCAGATAAAGATGCAAAACAATTGATTCAGAAAGAAATATGCATGTTTAGTCAAAGCTTATCTGTTAGTAGAAGTGAGAGTTATGAATGACTGAACTGCTATAATTTATTCAGCATCAGGTGCTAGGAATAACTGTGCTGGGCCAACACCATGGAAAAATCTTTGCACCTCCCACAATAAGGCAGAAGACTTACCATGAAACTGCCTGAGTTCATAATGAGCTCAAGCCATTAGCCACTGGAAACCAGTGATCAAGCAGAAGAATGTATAAGCCTCATACTCCTCTTTGCACAAGAAAAAAAAGGAAAGACCCTACTCATAGAAAGGTGACTAAAATTTTTCTGTGAAAGAGTTTGGTTGTAATTTCTAGAACTGAAGTGAAAAACTAATGTGAACAAGAAAAAGAAAGACCATTGCAGCTAGATGGAATTACTCCTGCCTCCAAATGAACCCTTTAAGAATAGGTGAACCTTAATAAAGAAATATAGCTGGAAATAGCTCTCAAACAACAACCAGGAGTCTGCACTACAGACATTTCCCTATAGAAATTATGAAACAAAGAGACAGAAGTTTCATTTGATCAAGAAACTTGTAAGAGGCTCATGAGAACAATTCCCTAGAAAGAAGTAAAAGGCAGCAACAGCAGCAAAAAAAACCATGAACATCTACCATATCCTGCAAAAACCGTCAGCCTTTTATCAGATATTTCCACATAGCACCAAAGGAGGAGAGTAACGAATGATTTCTGTTGTTTAGAACAGGCTAGCTGTATTATTTCTATTTGAGTGCAGCCCCTGAGCAGCATTAAAACTGTCGTCTTGAAGACACAGGGTTTATCACAAAACCCTCAGATAAAGCACTACCATCTGTGTATTACTGTGGCAAACAGGTGTAGTGTCCTGCATTAGCAACAGCATAACCAGCATACTGACAGAAGCAACTATTCCCTCTACTCAGCAACTTATGAAACCGTATTTGTGGTACTGAGTTCAGTTTGGGGATCCCAGTAAAAGAAGGACGTTCACATACCAGAGCAAGCCCAGAGGAAAGCTTCCAAGATGGAGCATGTGATGTACAAGTTGAAATGGAAAGAAATGGGTATGTACGGTCTTACGCAGAAATGGCTAAGGAGAGGATGAATTTTTTTCTGTCTTTAGCTATGTAGTAGAAGTGTAGAGAGAAGATGAAATTGAACACTTAGAGGTACACAGAGAAAAGACACATAGGTGCAACATGGGAAATCACAATCACATATTACAATTTTCCCACAGTTGTCAAACAGTGGAAGAGGTTTTCCAGAGACTGCAGGACCTCCATCCCTGGAGTTATTCAAAACTCAACTGGACATGGCCCTGAGCAATTCAATCTGGTAGGATCTGCTTTCAGCAGGAGGAT
>NW_009912594.1:0-4528 GCF_000696875.1 Nestor notabilis | reverse complement strand
CACCTGCCACAAATGCCAGGAACAAAGAATATCAGCACAAAGGCTGTGCCCGTATCCACAGGCTCAGCACCTGGAAAGCCGGCAACCATTTATCTTACTAATAGCACATTCAGCTATTTCTTCCATTTCTGCACAAGTTCAAAAAGGAGTATTAGCAGTTATTTCCCAATAACAGAATATGAAATAGATAGATATAAAATTGTGAGCTAAAACCACTGGAGGTGTTTCTAAGTTCCGCCACCTAGTCTGCACATCTGCCCTTTGGTTAGAATTGCCAGAGAAGTAGTAAAAAGTTTTAATAAGAGAAGCAGAAGACCAGAATAGAGAAAACAGTGGTTGTTTTTTCCTCCTCAATGTTATTCCACCATTCAGGATTTCTAGCTACTGATGCCAAAGACAAGCTGCATCTTCCCTGATTGCTGTTCTGTAACTAGTTCTTATGAAAACTACAAAGGTCATGATGTCCATGCTGGCCAAGTTAGACTGCAATTGACTACATTATTGAGAGCTCTAAGGTACCTTTCCACCCAGTCTGGTAAAAGTTCTCTCCTGGAGTCATACAGAAAGGTATAACCCAGAGATGAGTAAGAGATCATTTTCTGAGATCAGTTATATTGTCCAGTGTGATTTCAGTTATGATGCTGATAGAAAACGGGAAAAGCAAAGGAAAAAAGAATTCTCCGGCAATACTCGTATTGGCTTGGCAGTGAAATAAGATCAGTAAATGGTCTCTCTTGGTCACCCGTGCCTTGCTACTTTGTCTTATTGTCCTCATCTTTGTATCCTTTCTATGATGTAAACTTGAACGTGAATAGGTTCTCAATAGCTGTCAGCACCAGACATTGACTATTTAAGCCTCATTTATCAGTACTGTTATCTACAACAATGAAAAAGAATGTATTGGTGTCAAAGATGTCTGCTTTCAGCTAGCTTCTTCAATCTCTAATTGCAGCACACATGGGTATTTGTAACTTCCAGTGAAGTTTCAGAATCACAGGCCACCTTCGCTGACTAATTCAAAACCAGCAACTTCAGTTTGTATCTTCTCATTTCAGGTACCAGAAAAGGAGCATCAGATGAAGTACTATAAGAAAAGTGGTCTTTCTGGCGAAGTAGCCCCGGTTATCTGCTTCTGTCAAATACTTGAGATTATCACTTTTAAGTACCATTTAAATGAGATTTTTAAACTTGAGACATCTAAAACGTTTTCTACTGTTTTACCTTGCCATCCTATCCTTTACATTTTGCTTCAAAACATCCGTTCAACTAAATAGGAAAAACGAAAACCAGAAAAATAGTTGTCTTCTCTAATCAGCCCTTAGAAATCAGTCTGTTTCCACGTTTAAGCTCCTCTGACTATCAAAAGGCCACTGGGGTGCTGAAGTAGGGTCGCAGCCTTCTCTACCTCATCCCATCTTCTGTTCTTAGAGAAGAGGGGAAACGAAGCACATGAACAACCCTAACATAGTGTATAAATTATTCTCAACCATATAAATATTTTTTTTATATTATGTGGAATATTATATGTCTTAGTCTCAAAACACAGAAATTGTCTGAAAACCTGAAATGTAAATGTTTTTCCTCTCCTCATATTCTTAAGTATATGGGATAACTAGTTTCTGTTTCCCAAAGAAGTAACATTCTGTGAGGCCTCTACAAAAAAAAAAAAGTTATATACAAGTAATTATTGTGCAAATAAAAACATTTCAAATAGAAATTATTAAATACCTTTAAATAAGTATTTTTCCTCTCTAAACAAACTGTCAGTATTTCAAATTGACCCAAACTGCATTTGTTACAAAATCTGCAATTTCGCTAAAAAAATGTGGTAACTTATTTTCTAATTCGCATGAAGGACAGAGGGAATGTATGCGATAATGACCTCTTTGAGAATTCCTCCAGTGCTAAGATACTACTTGTGCAGACATCTCCTCCCTTTGATAATCCATGACCTGCTTGCTAGGAGGGAATCCTGCTCTATTAACCTCTAAGATTCAAATTTTCACTCAGCTTTGACCTCTCAGGAAGCCATTCGGCTACACAACTCACTTATTTTTCCCCTCTCACCATCCAGTACACTGCTGCTCTGTAAAATATTGGAAGCCCAACGTCTCCCTCTTTTTTCAGTTCCTCTGACCGCAAGGAAGAGAAACCAGACAGGGAGCAGCTCCAGTTCCCTACAACACAATTAGAACTTTCCTCTTCTCTGCCACTGTACGTTACACCTTGTTGAGGAAGTGTTCTGATGGACCAAAATACCTTCATGAAAACATCTGTACACAAAAATTGACAGACCCCACCCATTTATGATAACTGCAGAATGTGTTTCATTAAAAACAGGTAACATGGCTGAACTTCCATAAGCAATCGTAAACCCTCCTCTCCACACACACACACAGAGTCACCTTTGACTTAGGTACACCTATTTCATTACCATCAGCAAGCACACTGAAATAGTCTATTCTATTCTATCACAATATGCAAACAGCATGAGCATACAGCATAGGATTATTAGACAAATCATCTGCCTATAAATTTGGGGGCTGGTGTGTTACTGGTTTTTTTGACAGTTTCACATTATTACACCTTACATTTTTCCAAAAATACTCCAAGGATGCCTGTTAGTTTTAAGATAATATCTGACCTTCTTTTCACCATTCTATGCAGTAACAGTAACATTTCCAGTAGCAAATTCCTGGGACATCTGCATCACATCTGGAAGCCGACAGGTTAAGATTAGTAGTGTAAAAACTTTCCTACGGCTCCTTCCTTTACTGTTTTCTCTATTCTCTCCCCCGGTAAGACCAGAACAGCACTGTAGCATTTCAAACTGGATCCAAGAAGTGCCACAGATAAAGAATAACTCTAGTATTGTAGGGTTTTGATTAAGATGGATGAGCTCACACCACAACTGCATACAGAGTTAGGGCAGCACCCCATTAACCGATCACGGGAAAGAGCTGTAATCTCACAAACTCATGTAACTACTGAAGATTTTTGTATCACTAAATCACAGCCTGAGAGGGCTAACTGCGGTATACACATTCGAAATAGCAAGAGACCCCAGCTGGAGTATGATTTTTTTCCTTAAGGTTGATCAGACCTAACTAACCTCCCGCAGGAATACTTCTGGTACAAAGGAAACTGAACAGACATGTAAACCCCAATACCTGAGCAGCAAGAGAGAAGCCTCATCAATAGAGCCTCCAATTCTAAACATGGTACTGCATAAGCCTTGCTTAGTAAGAGGATGTACTTCCAAGATATCCACTGAAGAAGAAACATTTAAATAATGAAGTAAAACTACAGCTGCATACATTATGTAAGATGCTAATAGTTTCACCTACTTAAAAAGATGTGGAAGCTGTACTTTGCTTTCTAAATCATGCACCAACTGCTTGTAATTAAAGTCCACTCTGATACTGCACTAGTGCCCCATAGAACGAAAATGCTCAAATGTACCCTAGCAGCATCATTCTCTCACCTGCAAGACAACTACATCCGTTTCAGCTGGGAAACACTGACGGACAAGAAACTCAAGAACTCCAACCCATGATACATTCCCTAATATTCTTTTGTATTTATTTGAACTGTAAGAATAATCGATGGATATGTCAATATTGTATGAAATACTGTAAGCACGGGAAAAGTAATTGCACCTTGAAAGGGTTTACAAGCTAAATAGAAGATTGTGAACAATAGGAAGCCAAATAGCAGAAAGATACTGATCAACGGGAAACAATTCCTGCAGTTTCAGTGGTCAAATCAATGTGTATATTTTGTAGTAATGACCGCAGAGAGGAGTTTTAAGCACTGGGGACAACGAGCAAGATGGATTTACAAGTATTTGAGTAGCACCCTATAAGCAAGAGAAGTGCAGCAGAAAGTGTCAGTGTTTCCCGGAAAAAAAGGAAAACATTGCTAGCTGATAGACCCCCACCATAGTGCAATGCCACAGGGCACCATACAGGATATCACTTGCCTTAGCTCAGGGGTAAGGCTAGCCAGTTCTGAAATGATCATCCAGAGAGAAAAAGCCTGACGATGGTCTCTTAGAAACAACTCAAGAGCAAACCAAGGAGAAAAGCACTTTTTTTTTTTTTGGTTGACCCAGACTTGCACAGGTTTTTTACGTAGTTTTTTTTCTTAAACAAATGGCTTGTTTCCCCTCTGAAATGGTTCTTTCAGAAGTGGAAGTTAAACTATAAAACCTGTGAAGAGAGGTCCCACTGACAGAAATAAATAACAAATATTCAAACTGGTTCTTAATTTCTGTTCACATATGCTTTATTAGCAACGCTGTTACTAATCACGTAAAAGATGAAAGCATTCAAAAGTGACTCCAGCAGGCAGTTTCGCAGTTCATTCCTGGTCCCTACCATTAATTTATAACACGACGAAACGGTGCGCTGCTTTCTTGCCCCACTTTTCCATCCTGGTAAGCCAAGAACATCATTCACCTACCTCGCGATAGCAGCTGAATCTTCTAGAGCATTTGAAATCCACAGAACAAAGATGCGGGCTTAAC
>NW_009912593.1:0-237 GCF_000696875.1 Nestor notabilis | reverse complement strand
TTACTGTAGCAGCTGCCCACTTTGACGTACCGGGGCCAAAAGCGGCTGCCGAGATCGTTCCACGTGTATAGGACCGGGCAGAAGGTCTGGGACCAGAGCCACATCTGCAGCTTCCTGCGCAGCTTCTTGCTCAGCCTGTGCTTCTTGCCCGGCTGCAGCCCATCGTAAAACTCCAGCCCTTTGATTTCGCTGGGCATCGCTCCCGAGGGTCTCTGCCTGAGCAGCAAGTCCAGCTCA
>NW_009912592.1:0-1852 GCF_000696875.1 Nestor notabilis | reverse complement strand
GTCACTTCTCCGCCCGGTCCCCAGCAGAAAGGCGTCCGCATTCCCCCAGCTCGGTTGCTGAGCGTTTAGGCGAACACCCCGGGAAGGGGTCAGGGCTGTCCCGATGGAAAGGCCACCCCCACCCGCACTCCCTCCCTGCCGTCGGGCAGTGAACTTCCAGGTGGAGTGAGTTCTCCTTTAAGAAAGCGAACTGTTCCTTATGCATATTTAAGGATGTTTGTCTGCAGCAGTGCCCAGCTGACGTGGGGCCGGACGCTCACACGCGGGACCCGAATCCTCGGGGAGTAAATCATCCGCGTTTTACGCACACCCTCTGCCAGGGCTCCAGTGGGGAGCCCCTTGCCATTGCGCTAAACACATGTAAGTCAGAACCGGGGCAGGGGACAACTGGGAGGAGGAGGAGGAGGAGGAGGACGAAGGGAGGCTGAGACTAGTTAGGAAGATGAGTGGGCTATTTTGTTCATTCCCATCACCAAAATCCAATTAAAAAAAGAAAAAAGTCAAAGAAAAGCAAACCCCCCCCAACAGATAATAGAGTTTAGGGCAAGAAATCTTGTCCTTGGACTTTATTTTTAGCTTTTTCTTTTGTTTTTTTCGTGTTATTTCTCGCCCAGCCCAGGGGATCCTGACCCGCTCAGCATGCGTGCATCCCTACTGTACCCAAGCAGTGGGGTTTCGAAGCTTCCCCCTCCTTTCGCCCTCCACGGGAGCGCTTTGCTGGGTGCGCAGGTGGCCGTGTGAGGAGCGGAGGGCAGCGCCGGGAGGGTGAGTAAACCCCTCGGTGCAGCCGGGGAGGGGGGCGGGAGGAGCCCGCTCTTCTCACCATCATTCATCACAGGGCTCCACCGCCGTAACGGGGTGTGGGGGGGATCCCGAGCATCCCGGGGCCTCCTGGGTATGTGAGAGCCTTGGAAAAGCCCCCTCCGCGGCCAGGCACCCCTCCACCCATATGTATACATATACTTCTCCTATACGCGTAGGAAACGACAGGGTGTATGTGAAGGTCAGTGGAGCTCCAGTGGGAAGGAGCAACTTTCAGTGCTGTGCTCTTAGCGGTTTCCTGCCTTTTAAAGTGAACTTGTTCGAGTGTGTTATTCGAAATGTGGTTCAGTAGTTATGCCTTCAAATTAAGTTGCTTCTCGGTTCTCATTGGGAAAAGCAGACATGTGTCCTCAATTGTATAGTAAAAAAAAAAAAAAGTAAAAAAAAAATAAAAAGAAAGAAAGAAATCTACTAGGTACTTTATGATTCCATCTGGAGAAATTAAAAGCCCAGAGCTGTAATGTTTATTCTTACATAGTTTACAAAAAAAGGGGGAAATGTGTGAGACACATGTCTCCAAATATAACCAAAGTGCTTTCCCTTCTGGTTAAAAAGTTGCATGCAAATGTTTTCATTTTAACACTCCCTGCCACCTGTACTTCGCAGAGAAACTTTTCTTGGCGTTAGTGATGAAGCACCAATAGTACTTATTAATGAATTAATTATTATTACGGCTGCTGAATTGACTTAAAGTGCTTTGGAGGCCAAACTAATCCATGTTAATCAGTTACAATTAATGGTGTTTCAGCTGCTGTTTTAAACACAGTTTCACGGACAGAGTTGAGGAGGCTGTGCATGGGGTGTAAGGGGTGAGGGGTGCTCCAGGGACACCCCCTGACCCTCAGCCCGACTCCCGTTCCCTGAGGGTTCCTTGGGCTGTGGGAACCGGTGGAACGCTGTCCGGGTGCCTGCCTCAGGTCACGCAAAGGTGCCTGAGGTAACCAACTCCTCTTTCTCCTGCCGAAAGCTCCAAAGACTAAGGGACTCCCCGGCTTCGGAGCGAAGCCCAGTGGGGACACTTCCCTCTGGA
>NW_009912591.1:100351-139755 GCF_000696875.1 Nestor notabilis | reverse complement strand
CGCCTCCCAATCCATGACTAACATCTCCATGTGTGAGTCACACTCAAGCTTCTTCAGTACAAGGAGTAACAGACTGCAGTCCAATAGCCTGTGTTGCACAACATTTCAAACTGTCCTTAAAACCCTGTATGTGTGCAGCTGTGTGCATACACACCTGCGTGTCACAGTGCACACAGAGTTGCAGCCATCACTGAGCGATTGCCATAGCTCAGCACATGCCTCTTGTGCAGGAGAATAGCCAGGCACCATCTTGTGCATGGTGCCATATAAATGCTGCGTACACTGATACTGTAGATGTAGATCAATACTGAAAATATGCTTGTCCTATGCTGCTACAGATTTTCTGGCATGGTCTGTTGGCACAGCCTATCTGGCACAGAGGCTTTGACAGCTCTGACTAGAAAGCATGATGTGAGCAGCTTCCAGCCGTGCCCCATGTCAGTACTTGTATCATGTACTAGACTGGAAGATAAACCTACAATTCCTGGCTTATTTGCTTGCTAGGTACAGAGTTTCCTTAGTTTTTAGCTGCAAATGTTGTTTACTTCTGTAGCCTGATTTATATTTGTTATTCTATAGGCCTTGTTAGCAGCTTAACTTTTTTGCCTAAAGGCCATGGTGAGAAGCTGAGGAAGGTTGCTGTGCTGTGGTGCTGGTGCTGTGGGCTTTGCACAGGCTCAACCCCTGTGATTAAGCATCTGGCCCAGTCCAGTGGGGTATTGGGGATGGGTGAGATGAACTTAGCATGTGCAGGGATACTCATGGTGGCCCTCCCAGCTCCAGCGTGGGACAGAAGAGATTGTGAAGACTAGACTAGAGGCAGGAATTTGGGTGTGGAGGCTTTGTTGTGGTTTAAGCCCAGCCGGTAACTCAGAACCACACAGCTGCTTGCTCACTCCTCCCCTTTTTCCCCTGGGTCCCAGAGGGATGGAGAGGAGAATCAAAAGAATGTAACTCCCATGGGTTGAGATAAGAGCAGTCCAGTAACTAAGGTACAATACAAAACTACTACTGCTACCACCAATAATAATGATGATAAGGGAAATAACAAGGGGAGAGAATATAAAACTGAAAGGGGAAAAGGAAAAGAAAACAATAAACACAAGTGATGCACAATACAATTGCTGACCATCCCCAACGGATACCCAGACTGACCCGAGCAGTGATCTGGGCCTTCCGAGTAA
The DNA here is from genome assembly GCF_000696875.1 of Nestor notabilis. NCBI lineage: Eukaryota > Metazoa > Chordata > Aves > Psittaciformes > Psittacidae > Nestor > Nestor notabilis. The sequence continues at coordinate 138,571 of NW_009912591.1, read as the reverse complement.
CTCCCCCCAGTTTATATACTGGGCATGACGTGCTGTGGTATGGAATACTCCTTTGGCCAGTTGGGTCAGGTGTCCTGTCTCTGCTTCCTCCCAGCTTCCTGTGCCCCTCCCCACTGGTAGAGCATGAGACTGAAAAAGTCCTTGATCGGAGTAAACACTACTTAGCAACAACTAAAAATGTCGGTGTGCCATCAGGCTAAAGTCAAAACCACAGCACTGTACCAGCTACGAAAAAGGAGAAAAATGGCTGCTACAGCTGAACCCAGGACAGGGGTACTGGGGCAATGCTGGCATAAATACTTAAGTTTGCTGGGCAAATGTCACTTCAGAGAATAAGGTCAGTCACAGAAGTGATGCGCATCCTCAGTGTCATAAAAGGGTCTGCAACTCAGGCTAAGAAACCACAAGGACACATGTTTTCCTCAGCTGTTAACCTTGTCATGCTGTTCTTTAAGATTGTATTAGGTACTTTGCCACAACAGACAAATTCACCACTGCCAGCTTGCTGAGTGACATTCACCAAGGTATGAGGGGCAGCTCAGCAGCTGAAAGGGGATGTGAAAACCCTTTTCCTTCTGTTACTGCCATGCTACACACTTTCCTTGCAGCATGCAGACAGCATCGATACTCTGGCCAGCTGATGGGCAGTCCTGGCATTGCTCATCCTGGCCCAGACCCATGGGACGTCATTCGTTTTCTGTTTTTTTCTCATTTTCACCAAAAAATGGCTCCATTATCAATAACAGTTTGCAGAACAGTACCTGCCTTGCAGCCATGCTGGGAGGCTCAGCTAGTGTGTGTGTGATTTTAAACTGCTTTGAAAGCTTTGCATGAAAAATGCTCTATGGGGAAAGTAATATTTTTTCACTGCTCATGTATTCAATGCAATATCCCTCCTATTAATACACAGTTGACTGCACTTTATCTCTGTCCTATATTGTTGCACACTACTATAACTGTTTATCTAGCTAGAAGTAAAATGCAGAGCAATAATGTCATTTGCAACCTGCCTCTAATTGCCAGGATTTATTTGCAAATCAGGGGAGGTTACAAATACAAGTGCTTACATCACCATTTAATACATGGAATATGTTTTTTTGTTTCTTCAGATAATTTTCACAATTTTTTTTTGTTGCTGTTTGCCTGGACCAAAACCTGACGGGCTCTATCCCCTGTATTTGAGCTTTGTGCTATTATTTGTGATGTGACAGCTTTACAAAATGAACCAGTACACAATTGTTTCTTTCTATCCTAATACTTGCAAAGATCCAGGAATGACGTTTGCAGTCTGGACCTACCTTAAGTTCTCAATTCCAGTGTGCCTGCCCTTGAGATGTCTCACTATTTCAATCACATCCTCACTCCACCATATTTGCAATGAGCTCACCAGAGATGTTCCCTTTGGTGTGAGCCGCTCAGCATGTGCCACTGCTCTGGCACGTCTCACACAGCATGAGGACAGCCATGAGGACTTAGTCCAAGTGGTGAATTGGATAAATGCTTTATGCTGCACAGGACATAGGGATGTGCCATGCCTTGGACAGACATTGTCCTTACAGGCTGTCTAGGCTCCAGAAGTACATTTTTAAAGGATACAAATTGCTTAGCCAGGGTCTGGAGAGAACATGCCCTCCGTCCACCTTGTTCTCAGGTGCTGCCAGGTGACCACACAGAGCTGGGATGGCTCCTGGCTTGCTGTCACTGAACTCATCCCAGTGTATCTGCTCATGGCCTTGGCCTTAGCTAGACTGTCTTCATTTACAGGGGGAAAATCAAGAAATGCTGAGAGCGGACCTCAGCTCTTGGCCAATGGAGCTAAATGGGCTTGAGCACCACTTCCAGATCAAGAACTTAACATCCAGAAGGCTTAAGTGGCTCAGATGCAAGGGTAGTTTTGAGTCAAGACTCTCAAGGGCTTCCTGTTGGAGGTTAACAGCTGGGGACAGGATAATTCTTGGACCTATTATTAGCTGATAATCAGAATCTCAAGACAATACACCGTGCTGTGAACTGGAAGATTTCTTTTATATACATATGAATATAGTGTGAAAAAACAGTACAGCACAAAAGCCTAGAAAGACTTAGCTGTGATAAATCCTGTTTCTACCTGTGCCTTTAGAAGAATCCAGAGACAGAAAAAAGGTCTGACTGGCAGCAAGGGCAGGTAACATCCTGCTTGGTAACAGGCTCTACTGGTGGGTCACTGAAGTTTTTGTATGGTTCTTTTTTTGTTTTGTTTTGTTCTCTGTGTGTTTTTGTGTTAGGGCTGGAATTTCAGCCTCATATACAAAGAAATAGTTCATTATGGTCACTAATGTCTGTGCCTTCATGACTGTTAATGAGTGTCTTTTCTGTTTACAGTGTGCATGTACAGAGAGCCATCGCTGCATGAAATTGGAGAAAAACAAGGACGCTCAAGAAAAAGTTCAGGGACACCAACCATGAATGGAGGCAAAGTTGTTAACCAAGACTCGACATAGCTGACAAATACCCTCCTTTCTTCCAGCTCCTCCCCTCCCACCCACCTACCCACCCCACCTGGTGAAACCACACTGAGACGACAACAACTGAACAAGGCAGGACCTACTGGTAGTGGCTAGGAATCCGAACTCCAGAATCTTTCGTTGTGTAGGAGAGGAAATCGAATCCCAGATCCTGCCTGTTGCAACGTTTTAAAAAACAAAAACAACAACAAACAACAAGAAAAAAAAAAAGAAGAAAAAATGTTTTAAATCAGGACTCCATTAACATTTTCAAAAGCAAACTGTTTGCTCTGTGATCAAAGGGGGAAAAAAATCTCATCTCTGCATAATAATAATTAATAAATATCATAATAATAATAAAGATGTTACCTTTAAAAATAAAACAAAGCTTTTGGAAAATTGAACTTAGCATATGATGTGCGAGAAACACATGGGAAACGCAGCCTGGGACTGCACTTTCCATCTTATTATTTTCACCTCATGTTCACACCACTGTTTTTCCCATCCTCACTTTCCGGGGGATGGATGAGATTTTTCATAAAGCAGGAAAGGTAGGGATGGATCATGCCTGTGTTTGCTCTACTATCAATAAAACATGGCCTGTCCAAATTAGGAGTCTGACAGTTACGAGCAACAGCTAGCTATTCTGTATTCAGCTTTTTCCATCTACGTTCAAACACTACATAGTTATTTGTTGCTAGTGTCACTGTGTGAGTACGTTTGACCCAAGTCTGGCATTTTATGCCTTTTTATCATAATTATTTATATTTATAGGCTTGTTTTACTGTATTACGTGCCAGGGGAATTTCAGAAATGGATTTTCAGGTCTCACAGGATTAAATGATCGTATTTATTAGGGGAGAGTTAAAGGAAAGGAGGGATGACTGCTTTAAATACTAAACGGAGCAAGAAATGCTACTGAAATCTGCTGTCAGATGGAGATGATGAGGCATGTGCTATGTAAGAGGGTGGCAGGGATTTCAGCAACAGGAAGAGGAGTGTGGGGAGGGAGTAGGTGGGGTGTGCAGAGGAGGGGGCAACTACAGGAACATGGGTGGTTGTGCCTGTCTGGCTCTGCCAGGGTGAGGAGATGCTGCTGTTTCCTTCTAGCAGCCAGGCACTCCCTAAGTGCTAAGGCTCCACACACATCTCATCTCATTTTACATATGTTCAAAGCCGAGACTACATACCCCTCTAGTCCAAAGCCTTACCACTGCTAAGCCTGTCATGGTATGAGAACCCCTGAGATGCTGGAGCTAGCTGGGTATGGGTGTGGGTACATGTCTTGCAAGTGCTAGGGCTGCAGATGCTGGAGAAGCACTTCAGAGGTGACAAATTCCCAGATGCGAAAAAGCAAGGAAGAGGGATATGGGTTGAGGGATGCTCAGTGCTGAGCCCATCTGCAGCAACTGGGGCATTAATGGGGCTTTGCATGTCTCTCCCTGTCTGGCATTTCCTGTCTTCATAGTTCGGGGGTCAGCAGTGAGCCACACACACTTGCTCCCATGGGCAATGCCTGAAACAGAGCAATGTGGGCAGATGCCCACACACATTACCTTCAGTCCCTGACCATGCCTGGCTTCCGGGGCCTGCAAGCAGGAGAAGCAAATCATAGAGGTTGGCTACAGTTCCTGTTACAAAACCAGATAGTGCCCTGGCTGAAGTGCCTGGGAAGTTTTTGCTGTTCAGGCCATGGTTATAGCTCCTGTGAGAGATTAATAAGCAAATGTTCAAGGGCCTGGAGAAGGGTAACAGGTCATAGTGGCTCTTTACATGAGGGGAAACAGCCAGGTGGGAGTGTTCGTGTCATTCACAGATTATGGGCATACATGAAATAAATACCAAATACCACATTAATTGCTGAGGTGACTTTGCTCCTGTGGCTGCAGGAGATAGGGAGTGCCTGGGCCGGCCCTAATGCTCCCTGCAAAGCCGCTGCTGACCCCAGTGCCTCCAGCCATACAGCACATGCCAGCACTGATGTGTGACAGGGCTTGGTGAGTGGCTCTGTACAGGCACAGAGCAAGCAGGGAAAGATAAGAAGAGAGCCAAATTTCAAGGTTATGGAAGAATCTCAGGATCAGCATGAAGGAATGAATTTCAAGTACGTCCTTTTGTAGTCTGAAAAGCTGAAACCTTGAAATAACAAGTCTTTTACCACGGCTCTGCGGCCTAATGCTGCACTTACAGGCAGCCTCTCCATGCTGGAGGGACACAGAGGGCACTGTTGCCTGTATGCCAACAGCAAACACCAACAGGTTTTATCTGGGACTGCTAGTCATGTCGGAATGACTTCGTCCTGCCCTTCTCAGAGTCCCTGGTCCCACAACACTGAGGCAAAATCACTAATACATGTTCATATTGGGAACATACCCCAGCCCCATCTGATAGCATCAATTGTCTACATTTTAGCTCCCTCACAAATTAAAAACCACCCCAAATTAAGGACAGGGGGTGAAGAGGGGCTGCTGACTCACTGGAGAGATGTATGTTCAAAGAAATGGAGCCTTAAACCCAACATGTTGAGCTGGCAGGTCCCTGAACTAACCAAGTCACCAAACACCCCAGACATGGTTTAGGCATTGAGCCACAGCTTTTCTCAGCTGTCCTGGAGGGAAAGCCCAGCACCTACAGTGGAAGAGAACATCCACAGCACACCCTATTAACACAAGCTTCTTCCAGTCCCAGCCATGGGCAACTTACCAAGGTCAATGATGTAATCTATAGCAGATACAGCATGAGAGACCAAAACCAGCCAAATTATTGCAAGTGTCCCTGGCAATGCCACATTCAGGCCCAAATGTCAAAATAATCTGCTCCTTTGGTCCATTGTGTTTGAGCTAATCAATCACCTTCACATGACACTCACTGAGCTGGCCCACAGGGAGAGCTCATTAATCTTACTCAAACCCAGGGTCTGTGCTAACTCAGAGCAGGTCTTCTGCTAGGTGTTGTGAGTAAGTGTGGGCTTTCCTTGCTGCCGCTTAGTCCTGGCAAATAACGAGCCACATATGGTGGAATAAACCATGATAAAACCCTCCCACACACCTTAGGGAATGCTGTGTGCCTCTTGACCTCTAAGGTAGCTGCAAAAATCAGCTTGTGGTGTAATGCAGGGACTCCTCACATCAACGTAGCCCAAAATCCAGTAAGGCTGCAGAGCCCAGCTCCACAATATCCACATACACCAGCTCCTGACTGGGGAGCGCTTGGCTCCTGGCACCCCAACGCCCTCCAGATGCCTGCATCAGCCCAGGGAGATCCATGGCTCACAGGGCTTTGGGCATTTTTTTTTCTTAAGTGCCTTCCAAGCTTTCACCCTAGGCCGTATGCCAAGAAGATGCTGTTTGTTTTGTTGGTTATCCATTTGCCACTTCCCAATCTGCAAGGAAAAGGGAAGTCCACAGAAATGGGGATTTTTTTTTATGCTTTAATGTTCCTACAGTCTCTTTGTTGCTTCTTGCTGGTTTTGCTCAATGACAAAGTCCTGATGAGTGATGTTTCTTTCTTTAGCCACAAATGCCACAGCCATTTAGGGAGCTTTGTGGCTCAATTTAAATTTATAGTGACTACAACTGTTGTCTAACCCACATATGACACTAGCAGGACAAATTCCATTCCTAGCTATGTTGGCATAGCATTGGGCAGATATCTAGCACAGAAAATGGCCAAGGAATGTAAACAGTAAAGAATAAGAATGTTTTCATCTCACCTTGCCAATGGTAACTGTTAACCCTGTTAAGTCTGCAGCAAACCTTTCCCCCGTAAATAACAAATGCTGCTATAGAAGAACCTGAATGTTAGAAGTCCAGCAGCAGAAAACACTTCACAGCACAGAAATACAGGTACTTCTGAAGCATTCCTTTTGTTTCACCATAGCTTGTTTTTTAATTGTGATGTCAGCACTCTTCTGGCTATACATGCTGTGCAACACAGCTCCTGTCACCTACACATCAAGGACACAATCTGGTAACATGGCCCTAGTTTGGACCATCAGGAATTTACTAGGAAATAATGCAGGAAAAATACCCAACGATACCAGCATGCCATACTCCGCCAGCAAGTTACGCTACTAGTGTTAGCATTGGCGTGCGACAACATGCTGTAAAGCAAAGCTGGCACTCAACAAAGCAATTTTATAAAGTTTTCTGTCAACAACACTTTTTTGTTTGCACTCAGAGTCTGGCTGATAAAGCCCCATGCTATCCTTCAAGCTGTCACAGGCCTCACTTTACACTTTTACATCTTAAACTGTGCTGATTGCATACCATGAGTGTTACGGCCCCAGAAAGACATCATTGCCATGCTCTCCAAACAAAGCTGAAGCAAGTGGTGGTGTAAGCTCTCCAGGCTGATTAGAACTAGCAGGAAATAAAGTGTGTACCATCCTTCCAGGCTTCACAACAGCAAAGTTGCAGCACACATGCATATCCTCAAAAAAACTCTTTTTCAGGACTAAAGTTCCTAAAAAAGAAGGCACAGAATTCTCCTTAGTTACAAGCAAATAAAACCAACCTTTGCTGATGGGCATACACTAAAATACACTACTTTTAAGATGGGCATCCCCAAAACATGTCCAACATTAGAACTCTATACACCAGCATAGCTTAGCCCTGGTCCTACATGGCAGAGCTCAGTTTGTATGTCACTTTGAATCCAGGGACAATGAAAAAGAACAAAAAGAAAAGACACAAGTGAGTGTCTTCAGGGATAGATTCCACTCCCCAAACTGGAACAAAATCTTAGTTGCTGCTGTGGGATGGCCCACTACATACACTTAGGAATAAAATCAAAAGAAACACCACTGCACTTCCTCAGTGAAGCAATGGTTTCCATGGCATTCACATCTTCCCCATCCCACCACCAATCCTTCAGCCTTCAGGGTGATTGAAGGCTGTTTCCATGGAGTAAAAGGCAACAAGGTTCCACCCCAGCATGGGGTAAAATTTGACTGCTCTGCTTCAGCTGCTGAGCAACAATCATGGTATCAACCAATTTGCCCATGTTCTTTTTAGACACCCTGAGTATACCTGATACATTTAAGCCTATCAATATCTCAAAAATGATCAAACCTTTGTGGCCACAAAGTTAAAGTTAAGCTATTGGCTGGGGCTAAACCATGGTGCTAAGTAACTACTTAGTACTACTACTACTACTACTACTAACTAACTACTTAGTACTACTTTTAGTCTCTCATTTCAAGACAAAGCATTTCTTCTCATGATACATGCACAGAAAGTTGGACATCTTCCCAGCCTGCCTTTCTTTTGGACTTCAAGGAAACGTCTTTTTGGCAAAGGAGGTCCAGGCCTCATCTCACCAGTGCAAACACTAGGGATTGTTGTTATAGTGCAAGAAGCACTATAATGCAAGAGACAACTTCAGGATCAGTGCAGAAGGATTCCACCTGTTATGGCCTTCTGGAAAGGACAGGATCTCTGGTCAAACAACTGCTTGAAAGAGAGGAGGTGGGTTTTTTTCATTCAAACCTGTCCTACTTGGGTGTAGGCATGGAGACGATTAATCTTTGGGAAATGCCATTAATGTTTACTGAGCAATTCAAATGGATCTGGGCTCTCAAAACAAACAAACAAACAAAAAGAAAAAAAAAAGAAAACACATTATCAATTATTACAAAAAAAAAAAAAAGGTCTGGGTATGGAATCTGAGGAGAAGCAAAGGATAACCCTCCCAAGAGTCTATTAAGAATAGGTTATATATTGTTCCATTTTCCATGCTCATTACAACCACTGCCCCAATAATAGCTGCATGCTGTGCCTTTTTCTATTCTAGTACAATTTTCCCCACGGGAACTAAATATCTCAGTTTAAATACTGAGCAGAGCTGGTAAAAGAAAGCAGTATGCTTCTGCTGTGCTCATCTTGTGTGTAATCTGAACCTTAGGTAGCTGGTTACTACCTTTCTTTCTCATTGCTCGAAATGAAAATGAAGGGGCAGTACAGGGGAGAAGGAAAATGTTGATCAGACAGTCAAACCAAATGACATTGTGAAGATCAAAGTGTGTCAGACTTAATATTTTTCAGAAATTGAGGCTTTGGTGAATTTTAATTCCTTCAACTCTGTGAAAAATTGTGAGAAGAGAAGCAATCAGTGGCTCCATCTTAGTGCTAGTCCCTGCACCAGGACTTTGGTGACATTTAAATCTCTATATCCAGGTCCTGTTTGGCACCTACATGCAGTGATACTTTCCTTTCACAGGGGTCTGTGTTTCCCTTGGAGACCATCCTTGCTGAGCCCTCAGGACATCCCAGTCTGAACAAGGCAGAGCAGTTTCTGCTTGAGCAGCAGTGGGATCCCAAGACAAGTACATGAGCTTTCAGCTGATGGTCTGAGCTAGAGCGGATCCTTACAGAGCCCTCCACAGAACACCACACACCTCTTCCAGAATGCCATGAAAGACAGGGAAACAATGTGCAATGTCCTGAGCAATTCTGCTTCTAAGAACCGTGATTTGTGCAGACACCATATCGAGAACTCCAAAATTTGAGATGCAGAGATGTCAGCCCTCCTGTTACTCTGTTCCTAGTCCATGGTCATAGTTCCAGAAGTCTCCACCTGCCAGCAAGCAGCTCTGCTGTGGGGGTTTTATGAGGATCACAACCTTTTGGCTTACAAAGTGATCTGATCATATGATAATGGGACCTTGCAAAAGCAAAAAGCTTCCAATTCAACTTGGAGGGGTCACTTACATGCTGTGACTCTCACACTGCCTTTTCCTAGTTTTATTTTCCAACTTACTGCACAAGCTGACAAGTGAAATAGTTTCACTCAATTCACTGTTAAACAAAAAGGCAAGCGAGTGCTTAGAGCTCAAGCTTTGCTTGACATTAACTCAATTTGAAGCTCAAAAAGAGGTGGGTTTAACTTTGCATTTCATTTTTAATTTCCACTATTTTCTGTGCTTCTGCTATCAATCAGACAGAACAGAAATCAGAATTGATATTGAAAAGACTGACTTCTGGTGTTCAAGCAGGAAACATTATCTCAGAAATAGATGGATACTCTGGTGATTCCCAGCTCAGTCATACATCTGCAAAAGTTCCTCTGGGCTGCAGATGGGTCATTTTCACATGAATATATAATGAACAAGAAAAAAAGTTAAGGTCTGGATGTATCTGATTAACAAGGGACATGATAGCCTAGTTTTAGACACGAGTAAACCTTGGAGTCCACATCGCTGCAGAAATTTAGCTTTAACTGTTGCAGCTTGGGCCCATCTATTATTAAGTCAGTAGAACATTTTTTCTGTTCAGAAATAGGTTCCTTGGGAGAAGCTTCTGCAAACACAGCGGCAGGTGGTGGCTTCAGAGAGAGACTGAGTAGATGCACTCCTGAGAGTCTAAGCTGAAAGTACTTTGAATAGAAAGATAAGCTTATCAATGAAATAAAATCTTTCCAAAGGCAGCATGAGCTGGTTCCAGTTGAAGGCTTTTCCTTTTCTTTGTAAGACAGTTGCTTGCTCCCACAGATCTGCAGGAATGTATTTTACATTAAGGTAGCTTGTAGCAAAACAATTGGCAAAAATAAAACCCAAGCAACCAAACAAAAAACCCTCATCAGTTCCATACTGCCGCTCACCTGGATTTGGCTTTGTTTTAGAAACTTCAAGGAGTTGAAAATCAAACTCACCCTCAAGGCAACTCCAATGAAATCAATGTGCAACCATGGGAATTAATCTGGCCGAAGTCTCATTTTCTCTTTAACTGCAGAAACTAAGGTCATTTTCCCATCTGGATTTTGCAGATGCTTCTGCCCATACTGATGAGTTACACCTTTTATCAAACCTTGACCATTATTTTCTGGGCTAGAAAATGTGTGCACAATGTCAGAGGATCACAGGAAAAGGTATAAGGACTTTTGGTGTTAAAATCCAGACCTTTTGTTTACTATGTGACACTTTTCCTGTATCCCTCAAACCCATCTACAATATCTTTTCACAGGGCAGTGCAGGACTTTGTTCTCCTTTGTCTCCAATATCTCTCCCTTAATACCAGATAATGCCAGTCATCCTCTATCTTAACTTAAGGGAAGCTCCTTTTCATATCTGTGGGATCTGTCAAGAAGTGTGACCAGCATTTTTCTGCTGGCTGAAGTACTGAGAAGGACAAACTATAAGCATAACTTCTTCTTTTTCAAGGGAAAGTGTGCATGTCGATATATACCTATAGCCTTGTTCATTTCTTACCTCCTTAGTGATACCCTTTGTACCAGTACATGTGATGTCTGCGTGGATTTGATTCTGCAGGAACCTCTGATGACAGCAGAGCACCTTGCAGTCAGGCTGCCTTAGACCTTGACTTGGTCAGCACCTTAAAAACTGCTTTTGAGTAGTTGACCTAATGTGAGCATGCAATTATTGCAATTACTCCAATGTCCAAAAAAGCAGATGAGGCAAAAATTGCAGCAAGGATTGGCTGCAGACACCCTTTCTGTCTGTCGTGGTTTAAGCCCAGCCGGCAACTTGGACCCACGCAGCCGCTCGCTCACTCCCCCCCCTTTTCCTTCCTCCCCCCGCTCCCGGAGGGATGGGGAGGAGAATCGGAGGAATGTAACTCCCACGAGTTGAGATAACAGCTCTCCAGTAACTAAGGTATAATACAAACCACTACTGCTACCAATAATAATGATAAGAGGAATAACAAGGGAAAAGGACACAACCGCTCACCACCCGCCGACCGATACCCAGCCCGACCCGAGCAGCGATCTGGGCCTTCCGGGTAACTCCCCCCAGTTTCTATACTGGGCATGACGTGCTGTGGTATGGAATACCCCTTTGGCCAGTTTGGGTCAGGTGTCCTGCCTCTGCTTCCTCCTGGCTTCCCCTCCTCTCTGGCAAAGCATGAGACTGAGAAAGTCCTTGGTCAGAGTAAACATTACTTAGCAACAACTAAAAACATCGGTGTTATCAGCATTGTTCCCAGACTGAAAGTCAAAAACACAGCACTGCACCAGCTACTAAGAAGGCGAAAAAATGACTGCTGTAGCTGAACCCAGGACACTGTCACAAGGTAGTCTGCGTCAGACATGCTGGCCAAGGCTCCACCTGGTACATCCAGCCTCATTATGGTGAAGAATACATGCCATTCAAACATGGCAGTGAACTGTAAGTCAATATGTTTGAGAGAAGAGGTCTGCAAAAGCAATTCCTGGCTGGAAGCAGACTGCACAAGGCTATCTGTACATCCCCTTTTACCCTAGGCTTAACATGTCTCTTTCTCAGTCTATAGACTGGAGTGCTAAACCACACAGATGCCATCTACAAAGTAATAACACTGGGAAATTTGTGGCTTGTGATATTTTAATATCCTGAGCAGAGGATTATTTGCTGTTTTGTGTGCTTCAAAATGTTCTCCTTCTGTGCAATTGATAGCTTTACTGCTCCTAGACAGAATAACAAACAGCTGTGCTACTAAAATAAAAGAGATCTTTTGGATCATCTCAGGGCAGCATCTTGGCAGTCTTGGTGCCACAGTGACTTGTGGAAAGGGTGAGTGGTTGTGGGGCAGATTTGCCAGCTGGTGCAGGCACTTGCAGCTGCTTAGCATTCATATTAAAAAGATCTCACTGTGGATTATTAAAAGCAGAAAGGACAATTGTAAATTGTAGAGCTTGACCTCTTGTGTAACAGAGACTACAGACTTAGGACCACCAGAAGTCATAGATGAGCTTGACCAGAGGTACCCAGCTGGGCAATGGAAATGCTGACCTAGTTTGCTGGAATTTCACAATGTTGTAGTTCCATGATGCAGCAGAGTGTTCATCCAGAGGCTGGAGACCAGGTAATCAGATTCTATGCAGGTTTACTTCTTCATTATTTATTCAATAAAGATCACATTAAAAAACCACTAGAGGCAGTGAGAGACTCATGTTGACTGTGCAGCAGTCTGAATCAGACCTGAAGCATCCAGAGTTTTCATTTGCACACCTGGAATTTGGTAGTGATGCTTCCAAAGGTCTGTATCAAATTATGAACTCCCTTTGGAGTAATATGTTCATTGCACATCCGTACTTGCCTGAGGTAACCTCTTACAACCTGTTCCAAATAGCTGTCCTGCCTGGTCTGACACTTCCTCAGAATACCTATGGACCAGGATCACCTCCATGCAAAAATGGTTTCTTGGCCCAGATGAAAGAAAGCATGGCTGGCAGGTATAGCAGAAAAGATGGAGCCACAGCTCAGAAGAGTTTGGAGCAGCTGAGGCAGAGCTGTTGAAAGGTCCTAAATAGCTTTGTGTGAAGTTTCAGCTGATGTTGCCTGGTCCCTCTCTTCAGTTTCCCCTTCAGGACAGGACACCACAGGCACTCCTTCCTCCCTTTCTCCTACGTCCCCATTTCCCTATGACAATACCTGAATGCCACTTTTTGCTGCGGCTGCTGGGGTCCCTGCAGTGCACAGCAGAACAGAGAAATAGCTCTTTCTGGGTCCAACTCCTCACAAGCCAAGTAAAGATGCGAGCCCTGTGAATGTCTGGACGTGTGAGATGTGGAGTCAGAACTGGTTATACTGTCTGTTGACTGCTTTATAATGAGAACTTTTGCCTGGTCTATAGAAGATTGAAAATCTAGGTAATAGTTTTTGGTGTAACAGTATTCTTCTAATGAGAAATACAGTATCTGATTTGTATCCCTCTGACTTGAAATCATTCACTTTAAATGACTGTTTGTTCTCCTAATTTAGAATCCAGGCAGGCATGGAAACAATGTATTTTGGTTTGTGAAAGAAGCTGAGCTTGAGTTTGTTAAGCACATGTATACTTTGTTGCTTTGGGAGGCAGTGCAACTTCTTGCTAGAATAAGATTTTTAAATGGCACGAGTGAGCTCCATAGGGAGCACCGTGATGATATCCTCAGTGAGGGACCTGTCCTTCACCTTCCCTGGGCTTTGGAGCAGACCCAGGGATATCTAGGTTGGTATGGCTTGCCTCCAAGGAACAGCTCCACACACCCTTTTCTGGAAGGTGTGAGGGTGGTATTTGGCTCTACAGCTCACCCACAGCACTGCAGTGCTACTGATAAGGTGACAGGCAGTGACTAAAAGCATATGGCTGTGGTCCCCTGCCTGCATGGAGCAGTATGGTATCATGTGCCCTAAATATGCTGGCCAGTTGCAACACAGGAATGGAGATTGCTTTGTCCTCTCCCTCTCTTGACATTAGCACAGAAAGCGGGCCCCATGAGCTGCTGAGATGTCACATTTTGCATTCACCTCTCCTCAAACTGAAGCATCAGGTGGTGTTCAGTCAGAGGCTTCTTGCTACAGGCTGTTCTCTGCAGGGTCAAGGCCTGCAATGAAGCCAGAGGCAATTTGGGGCATTTCTTCCCACCTTCCTCATTAACCTGCCAAGGAACAATAGATTGAGCGTTAGGTCTGTTGCCCCTCCCCTTATCTCCTTTACAAGAGTTATTTTCTAGAAATCACTTAATAAACTAAACCTTTCATGGCCATCCCTACATAATGCAACCCAGACAGTGGATTCATATATTCACACAGGAGCCCAGTCTGCCACAGACCTTCTCAAACGGGGACCACTTGTTTCCAAACCCTAAGGTGAGCCCTCTTCCCCATTGCAGTGGAGACATCTTTGTGCTTCTTATAGCCTCATTAAAAACTTAAGAGTCTTGCTACTGCAAACACAGAAACTCATTCAAAAAGCCTACTCATGCAGATGCAGATAGAACAGGATTTTGGCATCTCTAACAGTGCTACTATCCCACTAAATACATTATCAGCATTCACATATAATTACTTTGGTTATACTTGTGCCTGCGTCACAGTGAATTTCCCAAGAACAGAGTTCTGAAGTCTCTTAATTTTATTCTCCCTAACATCTAAACAAGACCCATTTTTAAAAAAAAAAAACCCTACTCCTCATTATTTGAAGCAGAAAAGTAATTGGCACTGAACAAAAGCTGGATAATATTGTCTTTTGTGATATGCTGAGCAATAACTTGGACTACAGTAACATTACTTGAAGCAAGGATTTGTTTAAATAGCTTTCATTCTGGTTTGCCACTAAACCTCAGTAACTGTACATTAAACACATGTATTTCAGCACCCCAGCACAGACATTTTTTTCTGTAACTCGGAATGTTTCATCTTATCGCTCTGAAGGCTCTTGCCAGTTGGCTGCTTTGTACACGTGCTAAATTGCTGAATTTTTAGCATTTACCCACTTATCTAGTTTGACATAACATGCCTGCATGAGGCATAGGCAATTGGGCCTGGAAGTACAGGCACAGCACTTTCAGGGTTATAGACACTTAAATTGGCACTCTGTAGTGCAATTAAACTGATAAACAACAAAATATGTTAGAAGCTGGATGAATTGAAACCATAGCCCCCTACAGCAGAATGATTTGCAAGAGAGACTGCGCTGTCAGGAAGAGTTGTAACCAAAACCTGCTTGATTTACTGAAGACAGCTCATCCCATTTGAAACCAAAGAGTGAATTCATGCTGTATCTTTGCATCAGCCAAAGATGACTGCTGCCAAAACAAGGCTGAGGCTGTCCCTCATGCTCATGACACCTCTTATCTGACCCCAGCTCAGAGCTAGGCCAAAGCACTGGGTCAAAAGGAGATTTGCTGGTTTAGCCTTAAACACTCCTCTGAGGGGCAGCCAAGAGCCAGTGCTGGCACAAGGGATGAGGCGGGAGCACGCGAGATCAACGGTTGGCAGCAGGTCCACTGTTGTGGGGAGCAGAAATCCCTTCCATCATCATAGCCATAGTGTCAAGCCAAGTCCTCAGTGCCTGCTGTCCTCACCACAGACAGAACAGTAAGATCAGGAGGCTGTGGAAGATTTCTAGCCATTGTCAGATTAACAAAAGACTCACAGTCCTAAACTGGCTTTTGCGCTGAACCAGAGATTTTCCTTCCTCTGTTGTCTGGTATCAGAAATGAAAATTAAAAACAACCCATGAACATAAGCACATTAAATACACAGAGACAGGGTCGTCTCACCACAGATGGCTGCTCTGATTATTTCTAGCGCTGTTGCTAACTAACCCTACCAGAGGCAGCTGGGAGCATAGCAGATCCTGAGATCCTCCAGCCATGTGTCCACAGGTAGTCTGCAGAGAGAAATGCATGATGGCAGCCTGCTGACAGCCTGCCTGGTCTTCATGACAGCAAATAATCTGCCTAAACTTTGTAGTGGTGTTGTGCCAAGCTGCCACCTGTGCTCAGCTCTGTTCTGGGTGCACCAGGGACCCTGTTCCAGCTGTGCCCATCCTGCCAGGTTGTTATCAGAGCAGGGAGCAAGTTGGGTTTGGAGAGTGGCCCTGAGTCTCCAATGCAGGCAGCACAGACTCAGCTGTCTTGCAAGGGAGGAAAATCGTCTTCTTTATTGCAAAAATAAATAAGTAAATAAATCTATTCAAAAGTGAGAGTCTTGTGGTCAAAATGTCACATTTTGCAATGTTTCAGAGAGTGTTCTGGACTGAAACTCCAGGCCAGTTGGCACAAGTCCTGTGGGTTTCAGGGCAGCTCTGATTTTATTCTCTAGCTTGTATACACTGCCAAAACCACTGGCTGGTGAACAGCTCCTAAGAAATGGGCTAGAACTATATACGGTCTTCCTTATCACTGTTTCCCAGGGGGTTTAGTGCTAATGGCAGGTGGCTAGCTAGTGGTGAAAAGCATCCACAGTAACAGCAGAGTTCCAAGGACTGTCTGAGGCAAAAGCTTCAACCCATCTCTAGGACAGCCCTGGCTGAGGTGCACAATAACATCACAGTAAGACTGCCCATAAAATACTTTGTACGGAAGGAGCTGAACTGCAGTTCTTCTACTGAGCTCTTCATCTTTATGATAACCAAGATAATGAGTTTCAAAGCACTAGTTATCATCCATACAAAATAGCATTGCCATTTCTCCCTATGGTAAATAACAGCATATTAATGATGTAAAATGGAATATCAGTTTTATTGTTGTTTCAAGCACCTGAACTGTACAAGGAAAAAAAGTTGCAAACAAATCTGATGTTCTAAATCTCTCTAAACTTGCAGGAGTTTGAATACTGGAATAAATGTCACCTGGCTCTTCAATCTGCTTCTACCAGCAGCAGCAGGTCTGCCTGCCCTTAGCCACCCTCTGGAGGGTGATTTGATTTGGTACCCACTGCATTGTCTCTAGACAAAGGCAAGCTGGGCTCTATTCCCAGACCTTCCTCTGCTTCCTAGTGCTGTGCAGCTCAGGTCCCTTCTCTGAGCTTCAGTGTTCCCATCTGAAATGAAAGAGTGAGCCATTGGTTTATTTTTGAAAGCTCCAGGTAAGCAATTGTGTAGAGAGAGAGAAGGACCGGGGCTATCCAAATTGCTGCTGTATATGCAATGGCCTGAGCTCAAGAGGTGATGAGAACTGGGCTCCAGCTGCCTCCAGATCTGCTTTGGAAGCAAACACCCTCATTGCTGAAGACTCACAAATCTAAACGTCCTTCTTTCTGCACTCCTGCCTGTTTTCCTATGATGCCTGTGAAAATTACAATTTTGTTATCTGAAAACAAAAGTGCTTAGCTGGCAAGAAAGACTCCATAAAGAAAGCAGTGGAAGCTGTCACATTTGTACCATCTGAACACCATCTGTCTCCTGAGTTTACTCTGAAAGAAAGCAAATCCCATCAAGTTATCTTGCTATATATCAGTAAAATGCTTAGCAGTGGCACTTGGAGAAGGAATGAACACATTTCAATTAGGCAATGGCATCATAAAACACCAGCTCAGTAAATAAAAACCTGGAGGTTAGCATTTGTAGAGATTAAGCAGTCTGTTAAGTAAAGTTTACTGTGGCATGTTAGGGGCTTTGTAATACATATTTATATACATGTAGCATCCAAAACAGGCTCCTTAGGTTACTTTTCAGACTGTTATTTTTGCTTTAAGAGTATGAGAATGCCTCTTAAGAGTTACTTCAGATCCAGAGACTGGTTTGGAGCTGTAGACACCTTAAATAGGTGTATCATATATGATAGAGAAAGGAAGGACAGCAGAGAGATGAAGAAGGAAAGCTGAATCACAGAACACTTTGGGCTGGAAGAGGTCTTTAAAGATCAAAAAGGTAAATCTTGTCTTTGCTTAAGGAGCTGGTGACAAATGCTGGGAACAGAAGGCAACTGCTGCAAGTGGGCTAATAACCATTCAGAAAAAACTAACTTCCAGGTTAGGTGGAACTGAATGCTGGGGTAATACCTTGCTGAGAGCCCTGAAGTATATTTGTCACCACTAATTTCCAAGGCTCTGCAACCATTATGGTTATGAGGGTGTAACTTACTGCTTTCCCCTCTGTAAATCTCAAAATATTCTCACAGATGTTTGGTCCTGGAAGCATGGAGCAACAACTGTATGTTCTGCATACAGTTAACGTAAGCTAAGAGGAGGATCCACTGTTTCTTAGCTGGTTTTGCAAACAGCCTTTACATCCAAAGCAGAGTAAACCTGGGCAGGCTTCAACTTACTCCAAACATGGATAAATAGTTTTGATTAATACAAAGCAGTAGAGATATTTAGGAATGGCTGCTCCTGCAGAGTGCTCCTGGGGTAGCAGGTCCCTGTGTGCATGGGTAGGTCTCACAGTGTTTTTCAGATAAGTTGTATTCTCTGCAACCTTCAAGATGTGGCTGCTTAGAGCTGCCATCACTAGCACCTTCCATTGACTTTCTGAACAAGACTTGGCGCAGAGTTTGTTCAAAGCATCTCATGAGTCTTCAATGTGGAAGTCACCAGCACATTCACACTGCAGTGAACTGGGCCTTGCAAACAGATATAAGCATTGGTCCCATCTTTTATATGGGGAAATGAGTTTCAGACAGTCTGTGATGATGTCTCTACCACTGCACTCCAGTGACAAGTGACAGTCTGTGATGATGTAACTACCACTGCACTCCAGTGACAACTGGATCAGATACACCTGTTGCAAGAAGTCCAAAGAATTGCTGAAACCTGCTGGCTACCAAAATGCCCCTGTGCTACAGCACTCTCACACCTGTGCTGCCAATTCTCCTTCCTTGTCTTTTTTTTTTCTGTTTGCTTCAGCATTTCCTGCACCTCACCATGAGCTATTATCTCAATTATTCCAGCTGTTGTGCTACACCACACAGAACATAATCAAAGCTAACAAAGCACACTTTGCTGGCTCCATTGTCATCTGGCACTGAAAGCTGAAGATCCTAAATGAACAGTACTTAACCTGATGTCATATTCAAGGGAGTCCAGCAGGGAATGGGAGCAGGGGGAGGGGAGAAGTGGGGGGAGGAAATAATACTATGGATTTTACACATCTGGGGTTTTTATTATCATTAGAAAACTTCAGAGAAGTATTGATAGGATGGGATGAAGCTGTGATTCTGGGGATGTACCAGTCTTGATATCTTTTTGAAATGCAGCCTTCTTAGACAATATCCCCAAGAATAACTGACTATGAATGCAAATTTACCTGGGACTGTGCTCATACAAGGTCCTGGCTAGCCCTGCAAATTCATTCACTTATGCTGATACAGGCAAGATGAAGTCTTCCACTTTAAACACCACGATTAACACAGCAACATCTTCACGTCATCCATGTGAAACAAAATGGGAAGAAAAATAAATAAAAGACTAAAGTAGAGACCACATTATGCATACCTCTAGCTCACTTTCCTAAGCGGAGAACTTCAGGCTCACCAGCATCAGAGTGGATGATAAATAAGGGCCACAACCTTATGCAAAAAGAAGTCCATCTGCTCACCTTGCTTTACCCAAGCTTGCAGCAGCCAGTGCACAAACGAAAGAGGAATGGAAATAATTTTCCTAATCCTTGGTAGAGAGGGGACTGACACTAGATCCTAATCCAGTGCCCAAATGGTGCAAACAAGCACTGGTTAAGCAGGAACAGCAGGTGATGTTGATCGCTACACTGGGAGTTGTCCTGGCTCTGCTTAGCTAACTATGCATACCCTTGAAAGCCTCTGCCAGTGGGTTCCAGGTGTGTGGTCCCAGTTCTCTTCTACTTTTTTGGCTGCTAAGACCCTTTGCAGAAAACTGAGAATACACCCCATGCCCATGAAATGGCACTCCCCTCACATGGTTGCTTTTTCAGGTGCTATTGGGATCATGCCAGCTGAGAGCAGCTCTCTCAAAATCTGGCTTCTTGCTGACCCTAAGGCCATCTCCAAGGAGTAAGAAAGCAACAATTTCCAAAACACAAATGAACAAAACTATTCACATCATCTCCCCACTCTTACAGACATTTAAGGCAGTTAGTAATTTTTAAAAATTAATGGTGTCATTCCCAGATCCTCTCCCAGATGCTGAAAAGGCCAGAATCTTTGCAAGCTTTCATGTGATGCCATTTCAGATGGCCGAGAACCATTTCTTGGCTTCTCAGCATGTGAACCACAGCAAACTCTTCTCCATTATCATCCTCTAGTATTGCACCCAAGGATATACATTCCAGGGGCATTCAAGGCTTCATAGCAAGCATGGAATAATCTCCACAATCTAGGCTTATATTACCCAGAATGAAAGAAGGGACCCCTTTGTGTGTTGTAGAGCTGCAGCACACAGCTGAAGTGGCCAATCCTCGTCTCCTACAGAGCAGCATTAAACATACACAGAGCAAGTTTTGTGGAAAATTCATATGCCCCTCTGTAGGACACCAGGCAAAGGTGATACCCAAATGCACATGCAGAGCTTTCTAACACCCAGTACCTGAAGTGTTAAAACAGCACAGCAGAAACGAGCTGATCTCTGAAAGGAGGACACTGCTCCAAGAATGGATCGATCCAGGGCTGCCCTTCAGTTCCCGGTTGCTGACAGACAGCAAATTGATCACACTGTGGTTTGAATTTCTGTCCTGACAATTCAGGTGGGCAAGGGCCAGGAGCTCAGTAAATGCATAATCTGCGCCTGGCACTCTCTTGCTACGTACTGAACAATGATAAAACCTTTAGAGCAAGCTGTTTCTCCTCCAGTTGGTTAACATTTGTATCCAGCTGAACTCCTGGGGTGATAAGTACAGCAGACCTCCTCTTCTGAGGCAGGTAAATAAAACATACTATAAAGAAAAGTACAGGGTATTGGCACATCTTTCCCAAACGGGCTGTCAGCAGCTGAATGCCTCAATCCCCGTGAGTGCAAGGAATGAGAGGGATATTTTTTCCAGAGAGCCTCTGCTCTCTCTCCACCTTCCTCACTAGTAACAGATCCTTTTTTTTTTTTCCCTCCTTCCCCTTGGCGTTGTGTGCACAGAGCTGTACTCCAGCATAGGCCACAGAAGCGTCTTTGCTAATTCTCCAAGTGCCACCTACAGTTTGTGTGAGTGCGTGCTTGTGAGTGCACACATTCATAGGCAGAGATGGAGATATGCTATATATGTGTGTGTATATATATATATATACACGAGTACTGAGATATGATCGAACCAGCCCATAGCTCACACATGAGAGGACAGAAATAAGTCTGGAAATGCTTCTATTCTGGAAAGCAGGTCCTCTGCCTACAGAGGAAACCAGGCTTGAGCACACAAACATTGCAGGACCACAAGTCTTGCAGGGAATGAAGATCATTCTGGTAGCACCTCATATACTCTGTGGGTGGTCCCTCACTCAGAGATACCACAAGCACAGAAAAGGGATCTGGTATCTATTTCCCCCTCTGATAAAATATGCCAGTGGATCTGGTGGTACCAAATCCCAAGAGGTGCCACAAAAATAACAGTAAGTGGGAGCAAGTGCTAGAGTGGAGCAGTGCAGTGGCTTCAGTAGTTGTCATGCTCTAGCAGTCACCACCACCACCTCTATCCCACTGCTCCACACACATAGAGCAAAAGGGCCCTGCAAAATGCAGATTTTTAGAGTAGGGAAGGCAAACAACACAAAGGAAATGAATTTAACAGCTGAGAGGCTTTGGATTTAATCAGGGCTAGCTTTCTACTGCTTGCTTACTGTCTTACTTGCTATTTTCAAGGGAAAACACTCATGTGTATATAGAAAACATCCAAACTATGCCTTGCTACCTCTGTACAGGAAAACAAAAGGTGGTGGATCTTTATTTTTTTTATATAATTTTCTTGCAGAGACATTTTAAAAGAAAGAAAAGAGGACTTCACTGGTAATATGTTGCCCTACAGCACTCAGGTTAGCTGGGAAGCCTACAAAAGCCACCCCTAGATCCACAGGAAAAACAATGGCCAAACAATCTCAGGTAGAGGCCTTCCTTAGAGATTTGCCTCCCTCAACTGACTATTTCTGCTGCTCTGAGCAGTAGCTTTTTCTTTTTCTTGGAGTTTCATCCAGCGCATTGAAGGTTGTGGTAAACTAACACCATCAGGGGGTTGCAGTGACCAGAAATCAATCAGTGTATGTGCAGACCTCGAAGAAACCCCCCACCCCATCCCTCTCTTCCCCAGTTGCTGAAGTGCCTGATCCTGGTGGGAATAAACACCCTTAGGCTTGAGCAGATGTTTGCAGGGGAAGTTTGGAGGGGCTTTAGTGTTCTGCTCTGGAGTTATTCATCCTTTCTGCTCCCTGCTCCAACCAACCCCAGAGAATCCAACAACACACTCTGTTTGGATGTGGGCACACTTCAAAATGGTTATTTACAATGATTTCACTTGGACTGACAAGAAAACAGGAGCACAGAATATTTTTTGAATGCACTCTGTGGCTAAAAGCCTGAAAGCAGCTTGCCGCTGGCCAGGTTACAAGAATGAACAATGGTATTTTGGGGCAGAGGTAGTGGTGAGCCCAGCTTCTATCTGCTATTATTTGACTTTTTCAAATGTACTTAAGTGGAGAGATTTTTAACTACTTGGATGTCTTTCAGCTTGACTCTTAGCTTTGGTTCATGATATAGTAGATACACAAACAGCACATTCCCAATACCCACTTCAGTCATTTCTCTCGCACATCAGTTTGTTTCTTTTTCCTTCTTCTTCTCTCTTTTTTTTTTTTTTTTTTTTTTAAAATGTTCCTTTGCTGTAAGTTTAAGCCTTTTGTGGGAAAGAGAAGACAGAAGAAACCTTTGTTCCTTTCTGTTCATAAGAAACACTTTAATTCTGTATGTTAACTGATTTCTTGGCTCCTGAAGAAGTAAACAAAATATTAAAAAGTCAAAATCAGAGATGAAATATTAAGGTTGTCTTGGTTTGGTTTTTTTTCTTTCCCTTTTCCAAATCTGCCATCAGCCATTTGATATTTTAATTTCTGTTTCAAAACAGCAAGCAAGAGTAAAATCTACAAATTCTTCAAAAACTCCCACAGAAATGGGAAAAAACATTCCCACTTAACCATCTGGACAGCTAGTGTTTATGCTCCAGCTCATGACTGCTGGGGGTCAGACCCCAGCCTCCTCTTCAGTGAGGGCAGGAGCCAGCTCCATCCCACAGGTGATGGGATTGGACCGACTCCTCCAGCAGGAGGTCCAGGTCCCGCAGGAACACGTGCACACAGAGGTGCGTTTCCACAAGCAAGGCCAATCAACAGACTAATCTTTGCTGAAGAAACATGGCTGCAGTGCCATGAGACTCCTCCTGCACCACCCCATGCCAACATAGCACACAACATCACTGAAGGGTGATCCAACACCATCAGGAATGGCATGGAAAGCTCCTTCAGGGTTGTCCTGGCAGGATCTGGGGTTGAGTGAACATTTAAACAGCTGCTTCTGGGAGAGGCTTTCAGCACTTTTGAACAATACAAGAATAATTAAACAGGTCTTTGATTGATTTATTTTTTTTCAGCCTGTAGGGGGTCACTCCTCAGGCAGATCTTTGCCAGGCGCACACTACTCTTGTGGTCTTCTTCTGTTAGAAAGAGACATTTGGTGGGGGTGGAGAGAAGGAAATTGAAAATGCATAAGGAAAATCTGACCAGGCTACTCCCACTCTTCAAAAACCCAAAATACATGCGTGCATGAGTGAGCTGGCTAGATAGGAACTTAAATCCCAGCTGTATGTAGTCACCCAGCAATATCCTTATGTGTAGCCTTCCTTCTTCCCTCCATCTAATTTTGTCAGTTTGGAGCTTTGCATCAGGTCGGTAAGAGCCCCAGAGAAAATGGGGAGCCCTTAGTGAGGGAATTGACTGGGGATGGTTCTGCAGACTCACAGGCACAAACTTGTCTGAAGGAACCTGCTGTCTTCAGGTTTCAGAAGCTAAGTCAACCTGTCCTTGAGGTGCCACAGCTGAAGACAAGCATGCGTAGCTGAAGGTCCCCTGAGTACTTAATTGCAAATGGGTGGGGAGAATTTGCTCAGCCTGCTTGTTGCTGGAGGGCTGAAAGGCAGAAAGACAGAAAAGCAGTCTTGTAGCAAGCCTAACAATGCTGCAGCAACCCTGTACCCTTCTGCTGGAGCCAGTGCTTACTTCAACTGAGTATGTTGAGTGGTAACAGACAGGTGGGTGAGTGAGTTCCTATCAATTTTCTGAAAATAAGTTCTGGGTACAAGAAACCTCAAAAGCCCTTCAAACAGGGGCAGACTGCAGAGGTGTCTGGAATGGGACACTGGGCGAGACAGCAATCAAAAAGCCAGATCTGGATCTTTTTTTCCTTAGAGACTGTAGTCAGCCAGCCATGGCAAAGCTCATAGGAACTAGACTTCATTCATTCCAACTCTCATGCAGGGACTCCTAACAAGTTACACTTTACAACAGGACTGGGACATGTCAGCAAAAGAGAAGGTTCAGTGGGTGAGAAGGTAGGCTGAATCTCAAGAATAAGGCACAGGACCTTCACAACGGCTTGATCAAAAGGAAAGCAGTGGTCCACTGAGTCCAGTGACCTGGATTGAAGCCCTCGCGTAGCTACGCAGGTGGTGTGTAGTCTTGCACAGACCCTTCTCCTCCAGTCAGCCAGTTCAGATCATTAGCTCTGAACTGACAAGGATGCAGTTTGCTACCTGCTCTCCCAGTGCCTTGCTCAAGAGACTCCTCTTAGGAGATGCCATCAAAAAGCTGCTGCAATGGAAATAGAACAACAGGGATGCAGGGGGAAAAAGTAGTTGTTAAAAGGACACATTTAACATCAGAGGCAGCAGGCTCCATTTACTGCCTGCCCAGCACTGTTGAGTTAACTAAAAAGGCTTTCTTCAGTAGAGATTAGTCTCTTGATCTTCCTGGCTCATGGAAATGGTTCTCTCTGTGTGCATGTCCAAGTAGCTAGCAGGATTGGGACCTTCTCCCTACCTTATAAGTCACCCAGTGAACATGTCCTGGGGAGCTCTACAGATAAACAACACATGAAAATGTGAGGAGGAATGTGTAAGGCTGAATACACCAGGGAGAAGAAAGTAGAACATGAGAAACCAGACATCTAACTAAGAAGGAGAAAAAATGATCAGGCAAAGCTGTGAGATGAGAGAGAGCTGTCATTAGAGTCAAGAAGTAAAAAGAAGCAAATTAAACACTGGTTCAAACCAGAGTAAAAATAGCGCAGGAAAAAAAAGGAAAACACCTGCAAAGGAACACAACTGATGTCTTTCAGGAGGTGCTATCACACTCACACATCTGTTCTGTCAGCTTTACAGGGGAGCACACCCTGAAACTAACTGCAGGGCAGGGGGATGTCCCAGGGAATGGCCTTGGCTGTAGCCCACCCTGCTGAGCCCCATGTTTTCCTGGTGGACCAAGTGAGATAAAAAGCTTGCGGACTGTTGCTGGGTCACTGCACTTAGTTATCTTTATCAAGTATTGAACAGTTACTGCAACAAGACTTATATCTTTGGCTACTTTTTGAGACACCTGCATCTCCCCTCATCCACAAAAGAAGATGGGGTATGGGTCATGGAGCTAAATCCAGCTAAAAGAAAAAGTTAAATCCAGATACAGAACTGGTGCAGAATTCTTCACATAGCAGTGTCAAGCAGGAGCATCTCTACTAAGATATCTCAAAAGACAAGACAGACTCAAGGTCCACGTATTCGTATTTGATTTCCATCCTGGTAACAAAACTTAAACTTGGAATGAGACCAAGATAAAAAATTTATCTTAGGACATGACCTCCCAGCTCTGCCCCATGTCTAGCTGTCATGCTCCTGGAGACAGCAAAGAAAACTGAAAACAAAGAAAATCAGGTATTTATGTGTAAGAAAGAACCATGGAATGGGGTACAAAGCAATGATAATGCAACACTGCAAAAATCACAGCTGATTAGATGCATCTTGGCATTGTCTGCTTACCTTGCCACTTACCAAAGAGGCACACTGGAATCAGCTAGGCTGACAGACAGGAGTGATGGCTGGCAATGCTGCCCAAGATGTCTTGGCATTCTTCAATGAAAGTGTGTCCCAAAAGAAGAGGTGTCATCATTCAGACTTGTCAGCATCTGCCACTGGGTTCAAAATGGGTGGGAAGAGAGCAGCCTCAGGACAGAGAACACAAGGCAGGAGCCAGGGGGTGGGCTGGGAAGAGGACCCAAGGTGACTCTTTTGTTTGACTCCAGAGACAGATGAAGAGCAAAAGAGGGTATCATTTCTCCTTCTCAGCACATATCAGCATAAATCCAAAGCAAGTTCAGTGCCTATAAGGCAAAGCATTTTCACTCCTGAGCTGTTGGAGCCACCAACACAACACTGGGAGCTTCTCCTCCCAGCACCAAGTGAGGCTGGATGCCTCCTTCCAAAACGTTATGCTTCCCTTCACAAATGCCCTCTATACATGTTCTCCTTCCTGCCCTCCCTGCTGTCATTTCTTTCCACATTCCTCTTCAATCCCTCACAAGTACCTTTGAAATGAAACCCAAGAAAATACTTTGGCTTTGTCCTTATCCTGGGTGCCTAAACTGAAAAGCAAGTGGCACCTATACATACCCCAGGAATGCAGCTGGTACCACTGTTATCTCTGGTTCACACTCAGATATTCATTAGCATAAGGCACTGAAAGGGTGAACGAGTCATAGCTCCATGCCTGTGTGCCTGCCCTGCTCAATCCTCAATCCCTACAGTATTAGTCTGATGGTCAGAAATGCCTCTAAGGATTTAAAAAAGCTGTCATGCTTCCTTTTCTGTCTCTGGCTTTCCTGTCTGACCTTTGCCAGGTGACTCTGCAGTTCAGTTCTCTCTCTGCAACATTAGGATTACAGCATCGCTCTGCCCCAAGACAGCACTGAAAGAATAACTGCATTAACAGTTCTATTAGGCACAAGAGTAATGAGGGATTGGACGAATATGAAAGAATACTGCACATCTGATTTCTAACTTTACCTGCTAGATCAGACTTTATCAAAGTGCTACTCACACTTGACAGCCTCTATGAGAGTCAAAAAGCAGACACATCAGCCTCCTTTAAATACTCTTCTCGGGACCTGAGTGGAAAGACTAGCCCTAGCCACTCTTTGGTTCTGCTCTAACTTCTCTTGCAGCACTTCCCCACATGTCCAGATAGGCACATGATCAGTGAGTTGGAGATCTGAGCAAAATGAAATATCAAGAGAAAAAAAAGCCCTAGAACACATAGAATCATAAAATCAATTAGATTTACATTTTTAAATGCAGCCATAAAAATACAGTTCTTGCTTTGATGGTGTATTATCCTGACGATTTTTGAGGGTAAATACATGTTATTCCTGCTAATCTGAAGGGAATCCAAATGTTAGTGCATCTGCTTTAACATGAACATAGGTCTTTGGGAAAAAGAGAAGCTGTGTTTGTGTGCCTGTGTGATAGACTAATGAATTGGATATTTATATTTTAGTAGAAAACGTCTACTAAAAGTTTTTGTATCATGGTTTTATAGACAGGACTTACGTTATGGGCTTCTTAAAGAATAATAGTTTTACTCCAAGCCCATTTTCCTTCTCTCCCTCCATTGCAGGCTGTGTGGCTGCTTTGCTTTGCGAGCTCTGTAATGCTGTATTTACCGATTTAGCTAACAGTTAAGGAAGGTCGAGCTGACCTTGTTGTGCACACACTGTCTGGGTAGGGAGCCTACTGGGGACCATATACATCTGGCTAACACAGCTTCCCCGTGTGGTAAGCCTGCTACTTGCCAGAGTTAATATTCACACCCACTCTGTGCAGGGGTTTCAAATACCCGAGGAACAATTAAACCTGCCACAAATTCTTGTTTCATTATTTTTAATCCAAGGTGTTGACAGGAAAAATTATGGGTTTTTCCTGTTTGGCTTAGAATAAGCAATGAAGTTTAGAGGTTTACTGATGAAATGCTTCCTAAAAGAAATTTTCAAACAACCACTCCTCCAAGCAGCCTCTCTTTACCCTCTGCAGCAAGGGATTTGGATTTTCCATTACTTAAACCTGGTTTTGTGAAGGGAATGCCCTTTTGAAACATGCCAAAGCCTTCTGACCGATGCAGCTGTCTTGTGCTTAGAAACAGTTAAAAGAAATACATTAAATCTTATGACAGAACCAGACCTGCTGTCTCAATTGCTATGAGTCAATCAGCACATTGTTGCTGCTGTAAATCAAAGGCAATTCTGCAGTAGAACACCATCTTATTAAGCAGATACTGCCCTGCAAAGGTAAATGAATATGCATATTAACCGCAAGAATTTATTCAAAGTTCATATCCTTACAATTTGATAGTCTAAATATTCAAACACATTATTTTAACTGACACATATAAGTGAAATGCCAAAGATGTGTATGTATAGGCATATACTATAAATGTATAGATACATCACACATATTTCTTTCACTACACAAGATGATGCAATCATTGTAATATTTCATGTAAGGCTGGATGCTGTTTTCTGTGGATCATGATGACAACCTCTGTTGGAAAGCTACAGGATATTAGCCTTGAATACTCTGAATACATTCTCAGCTTTCTGAGGAGCTGCAAGAAAGCAACTTATATTCGAGTGAAAACTGTTCCTTGACAAATATGCACGTTCTGAATAATGCAATTTTTTAGGTCAATGTAACTGAAGTCTGCAAAGCAGAGGAAATAGATGTGCAAAAGAAAATACTGCAGAGCACCCTGAGAATATTTATATTGTTAATTACCAGATAGAAACAAAACACTGGTGTATTTTATTATCACTGTATGCTTCAATGTCATAACAAAAACGAAACCAGGTTCATGATTCTGTGACTGCAGATGGTTTCTTCTGCAGACCAGTAGCTTACTATGAATTTGTTCACTGTGGTTCTTGCTCTTTAAATGGTAAAAAGAATGTTCAGCAGTAGAAATATGGCTTTACTGAAAAGCCAGATCATGGCTGAGACACCTTTTCTGATTTAAAATTACAAGTGCTTTAAAAAACTAGGTCCAACCCACCTGCACGTCTCAGTTTACTTCAGTACAGACATGTGAATGCATTTCTAGAACCACCAGTATGTACACTCTAAGAGTGCAGAGTGCTTTCCAAAACTAAGGAGCAAGCATGGGATGCCTTGCCTACAGCTGAAGAAGGATCAACTGCTTCTTCCTTGATGCAACAGCACAATCCACACTATGTGAATTGGCCACTTTATCATCTACCAGATTTTTTATGCATTGATGAACAGAACTAAGCACAGCTACAGAGATACTGTGCTCAAGAGATGGCTCTCAGAGCACCTTTCAGTGGATAAAGCAGTGAAGTTCAATTATAGAAGCCAAAGGTTCACAGCAAAAGAACAAAGCAAGGGTATTTGCCAACTTTACCTTCAATCAGTGCCTCAGGTGCTGCATTGATTCCTTATACCTATCATGGGAAGCACCCTGAATGCTGAAAACAGTGGGAACTGAACTAACAATAAATCTTTGTTACAGAGGCTGTCCAAGACAATTGGCAAGTTCGTAAGTAGTGACACTTGTATGTATGTGGTCTGTAGAACTGCACTGGGTATGCATATAACCAGTGAATTCAATGCTATAAGTTTATAGACATATATACGATGTATAAACACACAGACCCAAAAGACGTATTTTTCAATATAACCCATGGTCATCCCATATGACCTAGATAATTCAAGTGCAGGAAAGCCACATAACATAGTATCATTACTGATAACAAAGCAATAATCCCCTTTCTGTAAGGAAATGACAGGTTTGAAATTGCCTTGTGTTCCCAGGCTTTAAAGTTGCCAGCAGGTCGGTCCTTGTAAATGTTTCACTCCAGAAGAGTCTGGCTATCCATTACCAGCAGCTAATTCACTGTCAAGCATGTGGGCAACAACGTTTGGACACAAGCAATGAAGCACCAGCTATTAGCCTGCTGCAACTCCCCACGTGTTACAGATCAGGAGATTTTCTGACATAAGATTTAATTTCATGTATCCTGTGTCACTCTTCTAGTGAGAACAGCAATTCAAAACAAAGTCTGGGCTTTGCAGAGAACCTCTTTTCCTTGTCTAAGGCAAAGTCCCACTCTCCCCTGTCCCATGGACAGATGGAAAAGAAGTAATTTTAGGGTAAAAAATATGATGACATGAGAAATGTGACTGCTCAAAATTTATGCCAGCCAGAGAATCACTGTTGCATTGGTTAAAAGTACACGCGTCTGCTACCTGGGCAAACTTCCCTGGGAGCCAGCTTGAAGGGGGCATTTTGGTTGATGTTAGTTTCTGATAAACATATAGTTTGATTCATCCATAATGCTGTCTCTTTTTTTTTTTTCTTTTACCAAGTAATTATCTGTAATAAACAATTAAAAATAGCTTAATAAATATCACCATGTTCTTCAACAGGAAATTACTAAATTCATGTATAGCTTATCTGCCACAAAAA
This sequence comes from Nestor notabilis, assembly GCF_000696875.1. Taxonomy (NCBI): domain Eukaryota; kingdom Metazoa; phylum Chordata; class Aves; order Psittaciformes; family Psittacidae; genus Nestor; species Nestor notabilis. Next base: position 108,422 of record NW_009912591.1, on the reverse strand, counting down.
AATTCAGTTGGCTCTTCTATTTATAACCGCATCTCCCTTAACTAATTAGCAGCATTAGCACTCACAGGATGTTCACCAGGAGGATCCAAAGACCCTCATCTCCTGGTCTGGCCCTGGATATTTTGCATAATATTCCCATAAGCTAATGAGGACTTTCTACTACCCGTTGTCCTCAGTAAGTCAAGATTTTGTCATCTCTTGACCACATTGTTTTGTCACAGCTAACATATTATTCTGCCCTGAGGTATTATCTCTGTACATACACATGGCATAATGGCACATAGCACCAAAATCCTGGCCAAACTCACCACCATCACAAAGTCCTCAGTCCTATTCACTTTATTATGTCTGATTTCTGTGTGGAGCCGTCACAGAACTCAAGAGCTTTCGGCAGGCCTAATATTAGATCTTTGCCTATGCCTGAGTGACAGAGAGGAAAGAAAAATCTTTCCAGAGTAGAAAGAGAAAGTAAAATTATTCTGAATATTTGCCAAGAGAGGGAGAGATGCTTTGAAAAGAAGTTTTGATACCAGATTGAAGCAAAGGAAGGGAATGAGGAAGAATAAGTCCTAATATATTTCCCCTTGCTGGGCTGTCTGCCCTCTTTTCAAAAACAGACTGGGATTGCAGTCTGAACCCAGCTCAGACTGTGAGAGGAAAAGCTGTGTAGCAAGCGAGGTTGGCTTGGGGAGAAATCAGAAACCATGTGGAGCTGGCAGTGATGCAGTAAAGGGAGAATGGAAATTCCATACCAGATTTGACACTGAGGGAACTGCAAAACTGTGCATGGAATAGAAGGTGGCAGCTCTTCAAAAACAGGTTGGGAAATCCAGCAAAGATACAAGCTGTGCTGGTGGTTGCTTATAAAAAGATAGGACCTCTGAGAAGAGAGCTACTCACATTTGCATTGCCAGGAAGTATGCAGAAAGCATTGCACTGTGCTCAGACTATTTACAAGGTGATTTTCCTGGCTTCGGAAAGTGTTCGGTCTATCCCTCTGAGAAGCCCATTTTGTATTTATAAGGCTTTATGAACTTGCAAAATCTTTCAGAAATTCTGATCTGTGCATAATTTCCCATGCTTTTCTTCAAGTGCTTTTCCTCTCCATAACAATGTGTTACTAACTTTCAAAATCTTACTGCATAACTGTTAAATTCAGAGGAGGCTTCAGAGCATTCAGTCTAAATGTTGGAAACTGGTCCATTGGACCTGAAGGAAGAAAATGTTATAGGAAACAAGAAAGTGCAGGAGGACTATAATCATTCAGTATATGAAGAAAGTTGGAATTGTTTAATAAAGCAAGCACACAACTTTGTGTTCTTTACTTGCAGGAAGAAGACATGGTGAAGCCAAAGATCAAAGAGGGAGAAAAAACCAATTTTTGTCCTCCTCTGAATCATTCTTCATACTGCAGACTGGTTATTGTGAAACCTATTCATGCATGTTCTCAGGACGTGTTTCATGAACAATAATTAATCTGTAGCCAAACTAATGCATGCAAACATCCAGACTTTCACTAGTATCTTGCTATGTTCCTGGTGAGCAGATTTGTCACACATTAAAAACGCAGCCCAGAAACCCATTTCCCACCCATCATAGGTTTTAAAGATTTGTGGGTGCCAAATGTAGAACATAGAAAGCATTCACATTCTCTGTGCAATACAGACCAGAGGATGCCAGTTGGCACATCTTAGATCAGTAAAATAATTTTGATTGGTACCAGTTCATCGTAAGGAAAGTCACACAGTTGTAAGAAAAAAATAAGCTATGGAGAATTTACTCTATATCTTGTCTGTCTGTTCCAGTACTAATTCCCTTCTTGCTGAACATTTGAACTCTTCTTTAGATTCATTTTTTTCTAGCTTTGGAAATTGTAGAAGTGCTTGGGTGAGATTCTCCAAAATTTGTAAAAGGAAGGAGTTGAGACTAGCTGATTATAAAAGCATTTCTAGCTTGAATATCACTGCATCTCTGAAAATACTATGAATTTTGACAGGTTTTCAATATGTTTGTCCACCCACAGAGCTGATGTCATCTCACTTGCTGAAGGAAACTATAGAGGAGAGATTTCCTTTGGCTCAGGAGAGACATCTGAGTAGTGGCAAAGTCTGTCCTTCTTCAGGCATTTCAGCCAGCAGGGAATAGCCTGAGAATCCACAGGCTGTTATATTCAATCAGTGGCCAGAAACAATTAGAGGCTCAGTTGGGTGTTTCTTCAGCCTGCACCACTCAGACAGCCTGGTTACAGCTGTCGGTAAGAGCCAGAACTGCCTCTCTGAGATATATTATTAAAAACCACTCTCCCTTCCCTTGGCATAAGGTTATCACTGGATATGAGTAGGATGACATGCCAGACCTAGTGATACAGAGGGGATGGGAGTGCTAATAAAGTCCAGATCAATCAAATAAACTGGTCTCCAGCTGCTCCTCCACTGCCTGTAACATACAGCTGGCCAACTGAGACACAACCCAGTTCCCAACACTTTCTTCTCTCATCACATTTTCTCCTGTGCAGTAACTTCCCCACAGAGGGGCACTCCCTGTCTGAAGAAACTCTGGTGCCACTTGTGCCTGTCTGCAACACTCGGACTCTTAACTGACCCTTGCACCTGTATGTTTTGCATACTCCTATGTCTCAAGACAGATTCCTACCTTCATCCCCACACCGGATGTCACTATGCACCCCTCCAATTTGTCTTTGTCACCCACATTAAAATTAGTGGTATGAGGGCATCCCACTTTTTGTGACATTGTAGAACAAGGGAGAAACCCCAGCTTGGATATACACCATGGCCATGCCACAAGACCTGGCCTGTGAGAAGGCATGTTTCATTCCTCACAGCTTGCTCTTTCAGCTCTGTTTGGGAAGGAAGGAAGGGAACAAAGAGGGGAGGAATGATTTTGACTCTTTCTACCTGCAGGTTAGAAATATAAAAGCTGTAAAACTAATCAGTGTTTTAAATCAGTTGGTGAAATTTTCCTCTGTAGGAGTCACTGCCAGTCAGACAAATGTGGAATAGGCATTAGAAAAAGATGAATGTGGCAGGTCTGATTAATCAGGGTGCTTTTCTTGAATAACGATAATTGGGGTTTAGCACGGCTATACGTATAAAAAGCAAATTTAATCAGTAAATGGATTGCCTCCAAACTTACTGTCAACCCACCCTCACATTTATCTAGGGCTACTGCTATAATTTCATTTAAATTGGAGTTTTCACCCTGAAAATTTCTTCTTTCACCTTTGATGACATTTTAATCCTTTCCTTCACAGAATGCAGATTTCACTCTAAGAAGCAGACCTGCATGTTCATGTACCTGGTCCTGTCGAGAGGCATGAAAGATCAGTGAGCTTCAATTCACCTGTGGTTGCAAGACTCTGCTAGTACACAGCTTAGAAAGAGAAAACAGCAGGGTAATGCACTGACTGTCAGCTGAGGCTGCCAGCAGGAAAATTTACCTAACTATTTCAACCAGAAGAATGGACTACCCCAGCTCAAGGGACAGCCCTGTGAGCTGCTAATTGTAGCTGGCCTTTGTCTGTAGTGGCTTTCTCAGTTAAAGTAGATGCCAATGTGGCTCATTAGAACTGCAGCACACAGGCTTGAGTGTAATTGCAGTAATTACTTAACTATCCCTGTCATAAGCAACTGAGCCCCATCCCATTGGATAGTCAGAGGACCTAAAGAGGACACTTGAAATACATCCTGACAGGAAAGATCCTCAGAGATTGTCCTAGTGATTGTGAGGCAACTTCAACCCACTCAGAATTACCTTGTTACTTGTTTACCTGATGTATGAGCTTGTAATAAGCAGCCTGCAGCCTCACCAAGTCAATGCAACCCAAACTGTGCTCCAAGATAAATCCAGCAAACCAGAGCTCAAACCTCCCTGGCCAACAGCTGGTAGCTGTGACTTGACTACAGCTCCTGAATCTGCTAGAAGACCCCGGGCATCCCAATGTGCCTAGCTTGGCTTTGGCATTTGACTTGCTTGCAGACCACAGATAGAGTTTTTGACCTTCATCCAAGCTCTGGTTAATGGCCAGGATTGCCTATCTGGGATCAAGGGGCCTTAATCCAAGAGCCCCAATAAAAAAGAGCTGTGCAAACAGCTACCCTCTACAGAGGAGCTTGAAATCAGGGAGCTGGTCCCACACATTGCTATGAAGGTTGTCCTTAGTTTTAGACCAGGTAGGTGAAGTGATGAGGCCTGGGAAGAGATTCAGTAATCATACAGGAGGTCTTGAAAAATATCCACACTCTTATATTCATAAATCTGTAATTCTGAATAAAATAATGGGAAAAAAAAAGAATCAGTGTATATATATACATTCCTCTTTATGTAATGGTCATTGCAGAATTCTCTGCATTAAGATTTAATATTGTGTATTTTTCTGAATCTTTCACAGCAACATTTCTGCAGATTCTGATGTCTTTTTGAGGATTTTCAAGGTTTGTCTTAGAGTGGGCTGCTGTGGCATGACCCTGAGTCGTGGGATCTATTAGCATACTGGAAGGAAGCCAGTGCTACCATATTCTGTCTAGGCATTTCCCCTGCGTTTGCATTTCTGTTCTTTTGGGTGTTTTGTAATTGATTTGTAATTTATTGCTTTATGAAGAGACTTGCAAGTATTCTTTTCATAACGAGATTGGCAAAAGCCAACTCTGGGCTAATAGCTAAGGAATCCCCTTGTATCTATATTGGGGAGAAATTTGCTGCTGGTGTTTCTTGGGTAATTAAGCTTTTAATTTACAGGCAATTCTTGTTTATAAATATTAAATGACCATCCAAATAACAAACTTCCCAGTGATGATTTGATTGTCAGTTTAAATAAGCCACTGACTCTTATACGATTAAATCTCATCCAGTGTCTTAAGAAAACAAACAAAAACCCCTTACCTCAAAAAAGCGTCCTCAAAGAATTTATCTGCATCTCTTATACTGTCTCCTGATGTTTAGTTGCTCTTTTCTATGGGACCTATTGAACTTGGCTCCATTCAAAACAGCACCTGAGTCAGCTGTTTCCTAGCTCAAGACAGAGTTGGTCTCCTTTACTACTAGGTAACATGGCTAGTGTCATCAGCAATGGTGTTCTGGGCTCTCCATGATATTCTTGTAATTGTTGCCTGCCAAGGCAAATGTTTATATATGTAGATATATATGCTCAAACATGTATAAGCTGCACATCTCAGCTTGAATGACGCATTAACTGTGGCTAAGCAACAGGAAGAGAGCTGATGTGGTGGGAAAAACTAATAATGGGGATGGCTGAGGCAGTTTGCCTAGTCATTTTCATTAGAAAACAGGACAAATGCCTGTGCGGTCCTGGCAAGAGAAAACCAGGCTCCTGGCTTGTAAATCAAGAGCTGTGTTATAAGGGAATTAATGGAATTTGATTGCTGTGCATTCCTACAGCTGTGGTGTTACTGAAGGAGTAGAAAACAAGCTGCATTACACATGGGCGCTGAACTTCTGTGTAGCCCAACTGTTTAAACTCAGCCTTTTTTATTCTATGGCTTGGAATGGCATCCCAAGCTCCACTCCTCCTCTGTGGGCTCTGCTGTCATGAAGGCATGGCACAGATAATGTGCTGAGTTCGTCCTCAAAAGGATGAAGAAAACAGGGAAAGCAGCTGCTGCCCCAGGGGGATAAGATACATATTATGAGGAACTTCAGTCCTGGTGATGCAGGCCACACATGCTAATTGGCCAGGATCCAAGGTAAATGCTTATTTTTTCTCCCCTTTCTCGTTACCTTTTCAAGTAGATTCTTCTTGACTGCTTCTGGGGTGAGCAAGGCCATAGAGGAGAAAAAAAGAAATACATGCCTTGCCAGCTCCTGAACATTCAGCCTCTGAGATTTACTGATCTGCAGCTATTCCCCAGTGGAGGTGAGGAATATGATGGTAAATACAAGACCAACAGCAGGATAATTTCTGTCTTTAGTCCCCTTTGCACATCCTTAGGACTAATCGGTCACTTGAAGAACCTGTGGACCAGAGTTTAATAACCACTACCCTAGAGTCACATCTCCTTTCGCAGGGCTCTGCCAAACCTTTATAGACTCCTCTGTTTTTTACAATATTTTCCAGCTTTGTGCAATGTCAGACTTTGTATTGATTGCTAGCTACAGGGAAGGGATGCTTCCCCACTCTCTTGCTCCCTTTCACTGAAGTAAGTTGCTGATCTAAGGCATCTATGTTCATTAGCCATCCATCCAAGAGCTTTTTCTGTATTTTGTGACTCACTTAATTTCTCTTAGCATTTGTAGAGAGAGGTTTAGAAAAAAAGGACCAATATTTACTTTTTGACAGCAACTGTTCAAAAAATATTTTTATTATTTTAACAGATTCAATTTCAAATCTCACCATAGGTGCAATCAAAATAATCTGATATAATCCCTTTACTTTCAGCTTGTGAAGAACCTGAGAGCTGCTGTTGCTACACTGCTTTTTTGGAGCACATCCCAGAACCTTGGGGCCTGCTCTTCCTCTCTGACTTGCAGTGTCTGGCACAAGGGATGATGAAGCATGTCCTTTTTCATTTTGAAAAGCTGCCTGTAAAAAGTGTGTAGGGCTGCTCAAAACACATTACATATGGCATCTATAGGTGATAAATGCGAATGTTTGCATATCACAATACTTAATGAAAATAGATGTACTTTTCCATGGATAAAAAAATTTGCCATGCAACATGGAAGCAGTTCTGCAGCAGGTACAGTAAGTAGGATGATGACTGGGCACTAGCATGGTAACACACACTGATGTAGCACAGCTCTACCACTGCCTTGACACAGGAAAACCTTGGTCCAAGATAGCATTTCTATCCTTACCAGAAATAATGTCTCTTCTAGGAAGTCACCCATCCAACCAGGACATAAAAATCCAACCTAAATAAGAGGGAGAAGGGGGAAGAGGAAGGGAGGAAACAAGGAGTTCCTCAAGCTCACCAGAGACTAGTTGTGTCAGCTACAGACTGAAAACTTCTTCCCAGGGCTTACAATATTCACAGAATCATTCCCTTGCATTATTATAAATTGCCCTGGATAATAATACTAAGGATCAAGCACAAATCTACATTTTCCCTTAAGCAAATTGCATTGTTATTCAGGGGGTGAAAGTAGAGGAAAGCTTTTAGCGTTAGGTGGCTGTATCATCTCCTGATGCTTCTGCTGGTGACTGCAGTGCTTTTAGCCCTAGTTGTGTTGAAAGAGATTAACTTGTGCTGACAACACCCTACCCAAGGTGAAATGCTGGAAGTCTGTGCTCTTCAGAGTGCTTTAACACTAGAGGTGTCATTGATCATTTGCACTAAGGGAAAACTTCTTTATAAGGTGCTTCAGGGTCTGGACAAACTGTGAGAGCAGAGATGGTGGCAGTGCCCGAGTCTGGAGTCACATACCCAATCAGGGATACCATGTTGCAGCAGGGATGCCTTTTGTAGAAATGCTATCGCCAGTCTGATGGAAAATATTACCTTAGGCAGTTTACATCGTCATCATCATCTTTGTAAAGAGCATCCCAAGCTAAGCCCTGGCCATCTCCTGTGCTCTCTGCAGGCAGACTGCTCTCACCTTCTCTGCTCCCAAGCAGAGGTAACTGGTCCCAGGCAGTCCCAGGACCTGTGCTCCCTACTGATCCCTGTGACAGCAGCTCTGTGTTACACTGTCTGCCTGGCATGCTTAAAAATTAAACTGCCCCTGCTAATAGCTGATAGCTTGACAACATACACTGCGAGCTGATTTTGGCCACGCACTTTTGTCACAGCTCTTTGAACATGGTCTGGCTTCTGTCCCTTATGAGAGGGTTGCTCTGGATGCAGTTGGTGCAGAGGCATAATCTTAACTCCACCCACTGGTCATATGCCTGTACTTCAACATCAATGGGCAACACTTAACTCAGTCCATTGCATCTGGAGTTTAGAATGAACCCCTTAAGATTCAATTTATCAGTTTAAATAGAATAGAAACAAAAGCAGCTGGTGATGGCACAAGCAAATCCTGCCAAACAGCTAATAGAAGCCAAGCTAAAATGCTACTGCTTTGGTTATTAGGACAAAGTCTTTCAGGCGGT
>NW_009912591.1:84378-100320 GCF_000696875.1 Nestor notabilis | reverse complement strand
TACAGTAGTACCACTTGATACTACCTTTAGCTTTTCTGAACCTGAACTATAACTGGAAAAATAATAATAAAAGAAAGGAAACGCAGGTTTGAATGATGTATGTTCAGGTAATAAAGTGCATCACAGAAGGTAACAGGCATTTCTCTCTAGCACAATGCCTGCCCACTTAGATGGAAGAAATTCATAGAACTACGCATAATATAGCATTGCTGAAAGACTTCTCAAAAGCCTTTCAGCTGAAATTTAACATGATACATGGAGCTCAGACCATCACTTCTTCAGATCCACTTCACTGAATCTCTCTCTTGTTTATTAATGGTTAGAGATGCTGCACACCTCTTATTTTTTTCTTTTTTTTTCCCACCTCCTTTTTTATATAATAGCAAAATCCCTGGCTTCATGTATGAATGATGGGATGCCTGTGTTCACAGCAAGAAATATGCACCCTGGTAAAGATGTATTTGTAGTGTGGAGGACTAGAGGTACCCATCATACTTGAAAGTAAAAAACCTGCTCAGTATCACAAAAGGCTGCCAGCAGAGAGGTGAGCTCCTGTGGTATGGCCCCTTCTCTCCTAGAAATCATGCTAAGACTGAGAGAAAATCTCTACAGACCCTGAGATTAATCTCTGAAGTTCACTTAAAAAAAAAAAAAAAAAAACCCAAAAAAAACCCAACAAAGAACTAATTGCATATATTAAATTAGAACATTTAAAATGATATAACTTTATAATGCTCCCTCAACTTGAGAATAAATATTCATCTTCCCAGGATCTACAGATCACTTCTTCGGGGGTGCTATTCCTGTCTTCCTTCTTAAATTGCTGCAGAACATGGAACATTTATTTTCTATTAAAAAATTATATATTTTGTAATGGGAGACCTGCAGGATAAATGCTTTCTCTTCTTCAAATCTGAAATAAAATTCTCCTGGGCACAAAAAATTCTTCTCCTGGATTCATATAATTGGAAACCTCGACTTGCATAACCCTTATTAATTCCACAGTATTAAGGATATGTGATCATACCAGCTTTATTTGACTATATTAGTTTGCTCTTCAGTGCCACAATACTTACCCATTATACAAATAGACAGAGATAAGTTATAATTAGTAACTTCAAGAATGTTCTGAAGATCACTTGTAATTGGCAACAACAAAAAAATAATCCTAATTCATTTAATTAGGCATGTGATGGATATTATGACTTGTAAAATGTATCTAAGCTCATTGATAAGGAATAATTATTAAAAGGGGTTTCTGTTTACTAAAGAAACAGTAGCAGATGCACTATAAACACAGTGTTAGATCTGCAAGTCTCTGACTAGGATGTGTACTGTCATTCTTACTCTCTTCTATTCTGCTAAAGTGCTTTAAAGGGTCTACAACATGGCATTAAGGGTAACACGATGTTGATACAAAGATTATGGGCTGCTCGTACAAGCACTGATGCCAAAATAGCTTCAGATCATGCCTAAAAGGGCTGTTTTCAGACCTGTGCCACAATAGTACCTACATCCTGGTAGGTAAATTCATTCATCCTATCAAAAAGATAAATTCATGTTTGCAGACCACCGCAAAGAGAGTTTCTCCAAAATTCCAGGTATGATGACCTGAGCATTTCCATTTCAGGTTACTGAAGAATATTATCTTTTGCACAAGGTCTGGAAATTGGTCTCACACTGTGCTTTTAATGACAAGGGAATATTATGATTTGGAAATCTTAGCAACTCATCAGGAGGCTGGGCTCTTAAATGATGTTTAAATTGAACAGTGGGTAGGACGTTCTCCAGAGCATCCTGTATCAGCTTTATATTTTGAGTTTTACCAATCTCAGTGTAAAAACTATAATTAATTTCTCCTTTCTGAACCTTTAAATTATAATTAAAGACAACATACATAATAAGAAAGTTTTCTCTTGATATTACATGCAATGTTGGAGTTAATTATTATAATTTTAGCTTGGGGTTTTTATCACTCAGAATGTTAATCTCCCTGTTACTCTGAGAGATTGAGGAAAACTGGAAAAAAATCTGTAATTGGTTTTTCCCTGAAAAATGCTTCTGTGCAGAAGTTGAATGTAGCATGCATCTAATTTTGACCAAAATATTTGGTTGGCAATGACTGCAAAATAAACTTTGTTCTCGCTCTCAAGAGCTTTTCTCCCTGTAAGAACTGCTTTTGGTAATTAAACAAAGGTGAAAGAATATCATACACACATTGCACGTGCTCATTAACCGGGATTCAACGGGATACCATTTTGCTGGATTTTAGCCTTAACTGCTCATCTTCACAAACATTAACGCTCCCTCCACAGCTTTGTACAAAAGAAGAGTCCTACCGAAGTCAGTAAGACTATCTGGGAGGCTCAAGTTAAACAAGTTTTCAAGTTTTGCAGGATGAAGGCCGTATTTTCTAAGAGCCACTAAATCAGTGTGATGCTGCACTATCCCATTCTGGGCATGTGTGCTGGTCTCTTTCTCCCCTGTAAGTCCATGCACCTTGCTGATTGACCTGAATTGGCTCTACCTGCACCAGAGGATCCATAAGCATGCACTGACTCAGACTTGGCACTGTGATAACACACTCCCACAGCTCTGGTCAGCTCCAGGCTGACAGATTAAACTCCTGTCTGTCAGCAAAGAGCAGGCAGAGGTAGTCAGTGCTTCCAGCTGTGCCAGGTGTTGCTCCTGCACTTTTGTGAAGTATAGTGGTGTTCACAGTATCATAAAAGTACAGGACAGTCAGAACCTGTCCTTGGAGGAACAGCTCATTTCTTCATTGTCTTACACAACCCAGGAAACCTATCACCAAACCAGGAACAAGTTCCATATGTGTGTTTTATTCTAACATACAATATTTTTCAGCATAGCTTTTTTTCTTTCCAATGTGAATACATCTTTGCTAGGAAAAACACTGTTGCAGTATTTATGGTGTAAATGTCCTCACTAACGTGGGTTGTGAGAAGGAAGTTATACTGCTGCAGTTTAAATTCACAACTTAGATCTTTTTTTTAGTTCTTCACATGCAGAAAAGATAAAGCTTCTCCAGGCAGAGGGAAAAACTTTCATTACCATCACACTGGCCACATCACAAGCAGCAAGGACTTAAATCTTCACACATCCTCATGTCTCCTAGGATGTGAACCTGAACCAAAAGAATGAATATCATTCAAGCTCTGATGTGAAGACATGAGAGATAACACTTAGGAAATAGAAAAATGACTTGAAAAGAGAACCCTGAAATATTGTCTTGAACACAAGAGAACAACTTGCAAATCAAACCAACTCTGATCACTTTATTCAACACTGAAGGTGAAATTGGCTTTGCAGCCCACAAAAATAAGAATTTTACTGACATAGTCTAGTGTTTCATGGACATAACATGGCCCCAGATTCTCTTTTTTTAAAGCAGATACCTATAAATCTACACAAATACACATACATACACATAGCTGTATTTCATCCTATCAAAAAAATCCTTTGACCGGAGAAGGAAAGAAGGAGCACAGGAGTTCATGGCTCCCACATATTTACACTTTTGTTCCAGAAAAAGTCCTGTCTGAACTGTGTTGGGATTTGTGCAGAAAAACTGGTACTTCTAGATTTTTGGACTGAGCGTGTGCTTAGAGAAAGATTTATTTGTGGTCCTTGGCAACCTGCTGAGCCACTACCTAAACCTGCCATTGCCACACAAAAACTGAGGCTGTGGGGCACATCAAAGCTCAGTACACGGCATAAATTACTGAAAGAAATTTACTGACAGGCTTTTTGGCTGGTGTTGTTCAAGCTGCTTCAGTGTTTGTGTCCCACACTGGCTGAATTATTTCAGCTGCAATAGACTGTAAGAGTTAACCAAGATGACAGAGATTAGCTGTGTTGCAAAGCTAATTCCCATCCAAGCTTTCTTCACTAATGGAGGAGTTCTCAGTCCAGATTTTGCAGCATGGCCATACATGTAGCCTGGCTTCTGGCCATCAGCCTTGAAAAACTCAGAAATATCAGGACACAGGATTTGAACCTTTCTCTATGTTAAGACTTACAGGAATACTTCCTACCTGACCTTCTCCTGTTTATGGACAGTTAGAGTGGCCCACTGTTCAGCACATCTGTGCATCTCCTCCACCAGAGGAGGGAAACACAGCACAGGTTTAGCACACAGATTATGCCCTCCATGTGGGACCACAAAACAGCCACATCCCAGCCCCAGGCCAGCGAAGGCTGCCCCCATCAAACTCTGAAAAATCCAAGTTTCCCTAAACCTAAAATTGCAGCCTTCTAACCTGCTGAAGTAAGCAAGCAGTATTGGGGTTCTTCCTACTTCCTTCGGCTTCCACAGTCACACAGCCCACTCTTGACTTAGACTTTTTTAGCATATCATTTGGCATATATTCCTCTTAAGACAGATGGGGCAATGTCTAAGGCCACCACTCAATCATTTAAGGGTACAATCCCTCTCTGTGGAACCCTGAGTTAACTTGTCTTTCCCCGGACTGAGCTTTCTACCTCCACACACATTTATGAAGCATCCTGCTTTACCCGTCAGAGAAATAATGTCTGAAGCAGCATCTCGAACTGAGTGATTTGTCAAGGTAACTGCAATGGGAGAACATAGCATTGCTAGAAGCTAATGTATTACTATCCTGATAGATTCATGTTGTTAAATTGATGGCTGACATTGTTGGACCTCTCAGTGGAGAAACTGCCTGGGCCATCAAAAATGCCATGTTAAAAATACTGGTATTTATCCCTTAGAGGGTGCTTTATAGCCTTGGAGCTATTTACAGAAGTTAACCATCAGATCTCCAGTTTCTCTGGTGGTTAGTCAACATCACTAACATTACTCTTATCTTACAGAAGCGGAAATTTGAAGACTTCATCAACCCAATTTCCAGCACTGGCTGAGTACCCACAAACCTGGCTGAACATAGTAAGGGTAACAGGAAAAGCACACTTTGAGACATAAACCTATAAACACCGGGCTACAACAAAAATCCTGGTCACAAGCTACATTAAATTCTATTCTTTCATAAAGGAATATGGCAATATGCCCTTTGTTTTTAGAGATATGACACCAGTATTAGGAACAAAGGAGGAATTCTGAATTGCTGAGATTTCATCTGGTATCATGATGCAAATCCCATTTCTGATGTCCTGCTGATCTGTCTGCTTATTAGTATCAGATGTTGCAGCAATTCAGTCAGCATCCCAACAGGAAAAAAAAAAAAACCCAAGCAATCAAGTATCTAGGTGGTGTTTAAAGATCACTTTTTTGGTAACTTTTGTGTCAGCCCCTGAACTTTATAGCAGACCATATGAGAGAATCTCTTCCTCCACAAACCTTTCCATCAGTATCACATTTGCAAGCAGCAAGCCTATTTTGAGGATAGATTAAAAACGAACATTCTGGTAGAGCCCAACCTCCCATGGCTGCCCAGTGACTCCTTTTATGCAGAAAAACGAAAAATGAGTTCTCCCGCGTAGGCTATCAAAACACTGGCAGCACTGCAAGGCTGCTTCTAAGTGTTCCTCTCCAGCACCTGATTGCAAAACTGTGTTGTGCTCCTGGGAGCTCCCACACACCAATACAAATGCTGTTTCTATTCCTTAGGAAAATAGCAAGGTAATTTCTCCTCTGCCTGGTCCTTCCAGCTGTCACTTCTGCACACTCCTGACTGCAGAGACCATTCCCTCCAGCCTCTGTGGTATACCTTGCTATTCACAGGTGCTACAAAAACAGCTCTGGGAGCCAACATTATCACTGTCTGACATTTTCCTATGCTGTTTTGCATTTTCAAATTGCTGTATTCCTAATAAAGGTGAGACTTTCAAAGCAGGCAAAGGGGACACTGTACTATAGTCCAAGAAGTCTTCAAAATGAGAATTAAACACCTAAAGCTCCATCTTTACTTTTGATAAACCTCTGCCCCACAGTATTTTTGACATCTGCAAAGCAAGCTGCTGAATGGCCCAACCTTCCCTACCTTTAATGTTAATACTGACTTCCCTTAATCCCTGCTCTTGAAAAATGCATCAGGCGTATGCCTCTGTTTGCAGAGGACAAAACCCAAACCAGTCAACCCAGAATAGCTTTGATCTTATTTATTGAAGTTGTCTTTGTGAAATATATTCCTTTTAAAAGTCAGTTACTAGAAGTTCAGAATAATGAGACCATTAAAATATCTTAGCACAGGCTGGGATCAATTAAAATAAATGGGTAGGAATAAGGACTTTAGGAACAAGTTGCTTCATCAGGGAATTCAATACTCAGCTGTGTCTACCTTGGCTTCAGTTTATACCACGTGTATATTCATAGTGCACTGACGGAGTTATATACAGCTGAATGTAATAGTTATTAAATCAACTTAAAACCTACTTTAATAATTTTTTGAGGTAGGAAGGTTGCTTTTAAAAAACACAGTGTGTACCAGTACACTGTCAATGAACCTTTAGTGGTCTCTTGTTTTACAGACAGATAGAATTGTTCCAGGTATATAAGTCCATGCTTAAGTTTGTTTTAATCCAGTAGGCTAGATCTACATGTAGACTAATCACAGGGCTGAATGACTTTCAGAAGAATTTGGGGAATTTAACCTCCTTTTTTTGGAAATTGCAGGCAAAGTACTTAACTGAATAGGGATGAGAAAGCTTAAAATGAAGCTTTTAACTCACCATGTATCATAAAGAAGCATGACCAGCAGGTCAAAGGAGCTGATCCTGCCCCTCTAATCTGCTCTCATGAGACCTCGCTTGGAGTACTGTGTACAGTTCTGGTATCCTTAACTTAAGAAGGACATGGAGCTGTTGGAGCAAGTCCAGAGGAGGGCCACGAGGATGATAAGAGGACTGGAGCACCTCCTGTATGAAGACAGGCTGAGCAAGTTGGGGCTGTTCAGCCTGGAGAAGACTGTGTGGGGACCTCATAGCAGCCTTCCAGTATCTGAAGGGGGCCTACAAGGATGCTGGGGAGGGACTCTTCATTAGGGACTCTAGTGGTAGGACAAGGGGTAATGGCTTTAAACTTAAACAGGGTAAGTTTAGCTTAGATATAAGGAAGAAGTTCTTCACAGTGAGGGTGGTGAGGCACTGGAATAGGTTGCCCAAGGAAGTTGTGAATGCTCCAACCCCGGAGGTGTTCAAGGCCAGGTTGGACAGAGCCTTGGGCGACATAGTTTAGTGTGTGGTGTCCCTGCTCATGGCAGGGGGGTTGGAACTAGATGATCTTAAGGTCCTTTGCAACCCAAACCATTCTATGATTCTATGTAGGCTGCTTTTTTCCCAAACTAGAACCAAATCTAAATAAGGGGAGATGTTGCTAGATATACCTTGCATAAAGAGAAATCTTTCTGATAAGATGTAAGACTAGATATGAAAGAAGTTATAAGATCCAGAAAGAAATGTAGGAGTAAAAGAAAAAAACCTTAGAATAGAAAATTAGATGCACGGTGTCTCTCATGGTTTGAAATTAATTAGAAGTCCTTTCTTTCTTGTTTACATTAGAATAACTTTGCAGGAGCACTTCAAGATATGAATAATACTCTCATGTCTAAGACCAAGCATATCTTTCCAATCTAGAAAAATGAGGTTAAAGCACCATATGGGTGCTCAGGAGAACCCCCTCTAATTTTCAGTGCAAAGGGCCAAACCACTAGTCTGTCCCACAGGGATTTTTTGTGTGTTTCATGTCACCTTTTTGTTTGCTCTTCGGTGTAATCCTACTGTCCCATGGCTGCCTTTCCATGCAGTGATGAAGACGATGTATGTTATGGGAGACTGTAGTTTATTTTGTGGCGTAGCTGGTGAAAGCAAAGAGGCAGCACTGGGAACAGACCTGATAAGTTTGAGATACCAGTTTTCCCCCGGATTGCCGACCCAGATATGCAGAGTGAACAGCTGCTGGAGCAGGCCTGTCCACATGTGCTGGAGCCTGGGCTGGTGCAGCCTCCCCAAGATGAAGTCTTCTGCTCAGGATGCAGGTCCATCCTAGACCTGGACTGGAGACCATGTTGGCTGGAGTCAGGTTCCAGCCATCCCAAAGAAAGGTAGAGAATGGGAGAAGAAGAAAAGCCACAGTTGCTTCGTCTTCATCAAAAGGGGAAAAGGCAAGTGGGAGGGCAAGAGCTGCTAGGAGTAGGGGAAAACTGTAAAAATGACAGGACATGGCATTATCCTGTGCATTTTTAAGAAGGAACATTAGTTTTTAGCACACTTCAGCTTAATATTAGAAAGCTATTGCTTTCCACTAGTCTCCAGTTGTCCATCTATACCAGATTTAGTTGAAAGGGCTTCCAACCTTATTAGCTTTTCTTCAGATTGTTTTCAGTATCTCTGCCTATCCATGAACAATAATCTGAGCAGGAACTTCACTGCTCATGAGAACATGCATCTCAATAAAAAGCTTTCAGCAAACAGCAGCTCTCCAAGGCATGGAATTATTGAAGTATTTCAGCATGCTAATTAAGCAAGGTAATTAACATATCTCTGAACGTTAGGTATGCATGGCCAACTCCGATAGCTGTCAGCAAAACATAATCTAGGTAATTTCTATCATATAAATTGAACGTATTCTTGAAAAACAATTTCTAATTATGAAGACTAATTAATTTTGGGGAAAAGCTTGCTTTTGTTTAACTCAAACAATAAATTTAATTATGATAACAAACACCCAGTGGACAAACAATTCTGAAGAACATCATCTCTGTCCACAAATAATCAGCTTTCTTTTATTTGAAACCTAATCCTGTTATGTTACCAAGAAAAAAAAAAAACCACTTGTTGCAAACATGAACATAATTTCCAGTGTTATATTTAGGGATACATGTGGCATTAAACACACTTGCAGCGGTGCCAAGTGAATACACACATGCAGTCACATATCACAACCTCCCTGATGCTCAAAAGTGTGTGTGAGACATTCAATACCACAGGTAATTGATTAAAAAACAAGTAGCTGGAACAGAAGGTATTTTTTTTATTATCAGCTTCCAGTAGCCTGGGTAGTGAATAGAAAGCAGTGGAAGAAAACTAGGGGAAAAAGCTGAGCTGTGCCAGGCTTTCTCTTTTTCTCCTCAAGACAGCAGTCACCCTTAAAAACTAGCAAAGTGTGAATCAGACCCTATCCTTCTTTGTCCTCCATCACATTCAGTAATAGTCTGTTCAGATACATCCTCTTTTGGTTGGGACAAAGCAGAGGTTTTGGTGGTCCCAGTGCCAGACCCTTGAGCAGAAGTTGCTGGGGAGCCCATTTCAAATAAAGCTGAGAGTCTGTAATTGTCAAGCTCTCCCAGCACTTCCCCATTTTGCCTGTTTTCTCTTCTTTCCTGAGCAATGGGTGGGGACTGTTTGGAGTAAGAAATTCAGTCCTTTGACATCACGACAGCTTACAAACAGCTTACAACCAGCAAAGATTCTGCCGAGCAGAAGATGGTGCTGTGCAGGCTAAGGGATGAATGAGCATTGATGGAGAAGACTGATGGAGAAAAACTTGCATCCTTCATTAGGCAACAAGTTATGTGTGGGTTGTGGTGTCATTATGCACCCCTTGGCAAACGAGAAGAATCCCTGGCTCTGTGCAGGCATACACATGTTGTCCAAGGGAAGAAATATGGCCAACTACCAGGGCTACCCTCCACTGCTGCAGCTGCCCTGGAGCTGATGCTGGACAGCTGTGCCATGCAGCACCATTGCTGCCACAGGGGAGGGACCAGGCTCTCCTGTGCCTCCTGTCACCAGTCCTCACACATGGGAAGGGGGCCATGATTTCACACTGCTACCTCTGTGCAGCTGGGTGTCCTACTGGGGGAGGAAGATCCTACCAACTGGATGTTTTATTGCTCTGCTCTTTTCTCCTGCCTGGAAGGTGCTCACCACATGACAAAGTTGCACTGTGATGGCCGTGAGGCAGTTTTCAAAATAAAATGTCCTTCTTTTGCCCATGGCAGATAGCTGTTTTTATTTACTCTGAAGTGTTACGCTCATCCCTAGTTCACATGGGATTTAAGATTAGAAAATAAAGTTCAAGCAGCCAGTTAAAATTGCTGAGATCTGGAAAGGGAGCGGCACAAGAAGCTCAGATTCCCCTAAAGAAAGACTACAAGCCTTTGAAGTATTTTTCCTTTGCTCAGCCATCTGACTTGTGTGCAACTCATGGCCCCTGGGGTTAAGATTTGCATCCCAAAAGAAAGACTTGAAAAGTAGCTGGTTTGAGGGACTGACACTTACAATCCAGAGACTTCACAGGTTTCATGGATAGCTGCAACACATTTCTCCAAGGTCTCTATAACCTTGGCGCTACAGAGTTACTCCTGTCAGAAACCCTTTGTACAGTGCTGAGTCAGGAGAAACATCAGCAAGGAGGTGGCAAACATGCTCTACTCTTATTTTTCTTCATGATCATTGTTTTCCCTTGCTGAATACCTGGCTTATCAGGGCAAGTTCTTCATCAGGGCATGTTTCAACAGTGAGACATGTGTTCAGATGACATAGGAAATGCCACAAAATATTAAAATAGAAAGAAAAAAGGTGACTTGGGCAGTCTGAATCTCTGCTAAAGGCAGCTCAGAAGCACACAGGAACTTTGAAAGACTTGGGATGAAATGCACCCTCGACTTTGAAGTACTGTGTTCATGAGCTTTCCTGATGGAAAGACAAATGCATCCTTCTTCCTCTCTCAAAAGCTTTTCTCGCATTTGCTGTTTTACATCCTGCTACATTAACCTCATCACAGCCAAAAGTTTCTGAGCTGTATTCCTAGGAATCACTATCTGTGAAAGCAAGAATGATTTGCTGTCCTTACAATCAGTTACAGGGATAAAGTAGGGATTGGATTTGGGAAGTGCTCATTACTTGTTCAGGCTCTTATTTGCTCTCAGCAAGTCACCACAGATGGTTGTGTGAAAATCTCCCAGAAACTTTGGAAACCAATTAAAATAAGAAGTGAAACAGAACTAAGCAAAACTTGTTTGGTAAAAAAGAGAATGGGACCAGTACACATCAAATCCAGCTGGGCAAGTCTGCTGCAACATGGGGCTCCTGAAACAGTGACAAATGAACCTGGGAGGGCAATTTAAGAGGTAGCTGAGAAAAGATGCTCATTGTCACAGAGTACCCCATTATCAGACAAATCAGAGCATAGATAATTGCAGTATTAGGTCATATTTAACAGAGAAACACATTTGGAAAGAACCGAGAGGAAATGGAAAAACAAAAAGAAAAATTCTGCAAACACTAAGCATAAAACAACATCATCCTGATACCACAAGTGAGCGCAACAGGAGTGAGCAGAATTTCCATCACTCTGCAGATTACAGCACCCTGCAGCTACCAGCATTTCTTGTGGGAGAAGGGAATCCCTGCAGAGGCACAAATAGCAGCATCTGGCTCTGGGTTGAATTCCTAAGGTCACTTTTAAGCAGAGCAAGAATTTAACTGCTGTCGAGACTTGAAAAGCTGCACAAAGCACCACATAGGGCTGGCAGCAACACAAGGATGATGCCCATGCAGACCTCTGCTACGGAGCAGCAGTACGAGGAGGACACGTGCCACAGCCACGTAAGCCCTGCTTCTCTCTCTCCTCACTGAAACACAATGGCACTTCAAGTCCACAGCTCCAATTGCACTGAACTGATCACAAGGACCCTGTCCATTCAGACAAGCACTCAAGCATACGCTGTGGGTAAAAGCAGCTGAAGATCTTATCATAAAGGCTGCAATTACATTTGATTTTTTCACATTATAATCAAAGCAACTGGCATTCAGGTCATCTGCCCTGCAGAGGACCTGCTGTACAAGGAGAGCCAAGACTTAACTGCTTTAGATGAAAGGTCTCTGCAGTTACAAGATTCCTGGAAAATGCCTGATTTCAAGAAAGCAGCATTCTCTGATTGGAAGCACAATACATGGCAAATCAAGCCAGCACTAAAGGTGATCACCTTCCTGTAAAGCAGGGATCCAGGGCACAGGAGGTGATTTTTACTTGAAAGTCTACAGCAAAACAAGCTGCAGAAGGAGAATCCTGACTGCAATGTTTGCTTCAAATACACAAGGGCAATTCTCATTAGCAAGAAAATAATTATTTAACATAATCTTTATCTTCTCCTTGAAGAGAGAATTGGTATATGACTTAAGGTTTTGTTTCCCCACGCAGGAGCCTGGACCCAAAGCCATATTAAATTTTCTCATTAACTTTCCTGCAGGACTCTCCCACCACAGGATTTGGATGCTTCATAAAACTTAATGAATTAACTTTGCTAGCAGCTCTATCATAACAGAGTATTACCTGTTGTTTTACATGCTTTAAAGATGTAGACAACACTACAGTTTTGTTTTGGATGTCCAAAGTGTGTGAGTCTCATGGGTTTCTAGGGTGCCTGATTTTTCTGTGCTCTGAGAGCAGCTCCCCGAGAATTCTGTTAAAGACATGATCATGAAACACCTGGAATATAGGAAAGGAAGATGGAATTTATCCTAATCCTATCCAAATTCAGGCACTTAGCAGAAGCTAAATTAGGCCTTTAATTCCTCCAACCTTCCTCTATAGTCTGTGCAGAAAAATAAAGCAACTTGTGTCCATATGGCTATGCAATACCTACGCTAGGTCTTCTCTCTCCCTCCATTTATTCTCCTCTTTGGTGTGGCATGAGTTTCCTCAAATGTAATAAGCAGTACGTTTCCAATAGATTTTGTGGTTCAGCTTTCTCTAACTCAGCATTATTTTGTTGCTTATATGGAGTCAACAATGCTTCCAAATGGACTGGCTGCAATGCCATTATTATGGTGCACTTGCATACCTCTGCTTTTGATATTCCACAAGCCTAAAATAAAATGTCAGTCTGTGCTCCAACAGATTGATAATTATGAAAGACCTACTTATTCTCCTAATAAAAGAGTGATGAAGATAATCAGAAGGTCTGGGCTGTGATACTGACCATTTATCAGAAAGATGTTAATTAAATTTTGCTAAATCTTTGATGGTCTGGCTATTTGCAAAGGAGGGCTGTCACTGCTTCTGGCCATGAGTATAAAAGTGTGGTCTCTAGCAAGAAGGCAGGAGTACTTTTTTCCTGAATATGCATTTCTTTTAAGCCACTAGATGTGCATATACTGAGCTTTGGTTTGCAAAACAGAAGGCCAGAAAGTACCTGCGTGACAGGAATCATTACCCAGCTTGCAGATGCAAGAAACACAGCATGCAAATTGAATGCATCCTTCTTCCCTGGAAAGGAAGAGCCACTTGCAAACAGTCCTTGATCTTGAGCTGCTGCAGCTGCAGTCTGCAGACTGAGGCTTTCAAAATGTTTTAAAATACTTTAAAAGTGTGATTTGAAGAGTATTTGAAAAGTACATTTAAAAGTATCATTTTAAAGAGTGTGATATGTGCTTTATACCTAAATAATTAACACAATGAAAGGACTGAAATATTCATAGCTTTAAATATTTATAAATTAATTTTGAAAGTCACTATATAGAATTGAATTGTTTTTAAAAGTCTGCCAATGTAGGACCTCTCAGTTTCATTTCTGCTTGTTATTACAGTTATTAATGCTCAAAAAATGACAGGTGCTTGGCAAGAGAGATGAAATGAAGCTTCCAAAACAATGGTAGCTAATGCTTCTGTGCAAGTGCATGATCAGCTACTCTGCCTGGAGTCACTGAAGGAAACACAGGTTCCTTCATTTCTCTCTTGAGTGAACACATTCAGAGCTAGATGTGTCGTGCTAAACCATGCCCCAGTAAAACCCCCAGAGCACTGACTCCTGGCCCTATCAGTGGTAGCAACAACTCTGTTGCTGACTGTCCAATAAAAGGGCAAGTAGCAACATCCCTCTGTCTAGGATCCTTGCTGGGCCACCTAACAGATGTGGTGTGCCTCTATAGAAGGCTATTGTGTCAAGACCAACCAGCTCAACAAAAACTCTGTTAGCTGAAGCTGTATCATATTCCTCCTTGTCCTCACAACAGTCTGCACATTCGAGCAGGAATTTCATTTGTGTTTATTTGTCCTAAGAAAAAATGAAAAATACGAATAATATGGTTGGTGAATTCCACTCTGGCACCATGCTACCATGCAAGAAGAGACCCATAGCTGCCCTCCTACCATTAAAACCTGAAAACATTCATCATGAAACACAGTCATTATGCTGAATATGCAATTAGACACATAGTTCCTTCATGCTCACAAACACCACAGACACCAGAGCATCTTGCGTTGCTTGTGTGCTCCCCTTGTAAACAGAAGGCAGTGACTGCACTACAGCTCTGATCCCTTTTCAATATCCCTGCACTATGTAGCTCCTTCACTTCCCTTTGAAACTTATTTCTGATAAGTACCTTGCATTCAAATAGCAGCAGGAGACCATTACCCTTTGACAAGAGTCTGTTTTCATTGACATTATCTCTAAATTATTCTCATTTGATGTGACTCAGATGGGTCACACTTAAAGAGACTTACATGGCAGTGCTTAGAGGAATAGAAGGTGTCAGACTTTTTTATATCAGCTAAGGAAATCAAATCATTAGTTAAAAAAAAAAAAAGGGAATTTCTGTATTGTAAATGTATGAATAGGGAGCTTAAGTCTTTCAAGAAAAATAAGAATTAAAGGTCAGTTTTAATGACTTAGAGAAGAAATAGTTTGATTTTCTTAGAAGGTTTAATAGCTTAATCCAGACCATTGCTTTAATCATGGCTTAAGACTATACCTCAGATAGAGCTGAATACCATAGCAAAATGGAGAATCACGTATGTGAACTGAGCACTTCCAAAATAGGACAGAATGAGATATAACCAGTGAATAGAATAGTTTTGTAAAGATAATTCTACAGCCAGGTGATCATTCCTCTGATTAGCCATCATATTTTTAATGGGCTCATTTTCTGATCTGTGTGCATGGAAGGACTTGTGCTTTTGTTGCATCTGCTCCTGAGCAGTTCTGGTCTATCACAGCCCACACCAAAGGGGAATAAGCACTTAAGAGGTGCAGATAACCATTTGCCTGGTGATATAGAGTACCTGAACTTCTCTGCTTTTCACTCACACTTTCTGGCAATTTCCTGTCTTCCCTTAATCTTTGAAAATGAACTCATTTAAATAATGATCCTTCCCTGACAGTCAATTGCTTTCTCCAAGTAAGCTGATGTATATCGAGTAGGTGGCTTGTCGTCATACCACATAAACAGAGGTTCAGCAAACTTCAGCAGGCTGCAATTAGTATTTTCAGAGCAATTTATGTGGTTCATTTCCTAGTGCCTCTGCTGGTTGCTCCTACAGTGAGGTGGGTTTTTTTTTTCATGATTACAGATGTTACTCAGTTCAGTTTTAATATTACTTCTTCCTTTAGAATCACTCTATTTCTGGGGTTATTTATTACATGTATGGGCAACTGAATAAATCAGAAATAATTTGGAAGTCAAAATGTGCCCTTTTCCAGTTCAGAAAGTGCCTGTGTGAAGAATACTATCCTTTCAGACATTCTATACAAAATTATTTGTTAACTTATTTCTAAGAATGACAGTCTTGCAGCTTGTTAGTAAGAAGTCTGTAGCTAGGACTTGGTATTTGAAGTCTGACCTTTGAGTGGGAAACAACAGTTGGAGCTGTTATTTCTTGTCTTTGAATAAATTAATCCCTAGAGCTAGGACTGCAGTTTGGATTCCCAAGAGCCCAAAAAGGCCTTTCTGCAAGTCTCCTCTGAAAGTTTTCACTGCAGCAAACACTTGTCAAAAAATTGCATGTAGTTACTTTTTAACCTGTATTTTTTAACAGTTGTTGCAATGGAGTAGAACAGGAAAGGGGGCAGACACTTTGTGGCAGACAGCCCATACAACAAGCTGACATAGCAGACAGCCTTAGGAAGTCAGAGCTGAGGTACGGACAGCTACTGGCCCCAGCTAGCTCATCAGAGCCACACTGAGAGTGAGCACCCAGCTGGGACTCCCAGCATGAGGACC
>NW_009912591.1:67714-84347 GCF_000696875.1 Nestor notabilis | reverse complement strand
TCTTTCCCTCAAGGGCACCTCTGGGAGGTTAAATTCTTTCCAGATACGATGGAGGAGGTTTTGACGCAAGAAGCAATCGAAGGAAATAGTTCAGATGTTGGGAGGATAATCCCCATCTATCTGCTTTAAAAGGGAAGTAAATAAAGATGCTGTCTTTAAATCACAGAAACATGTGGGCTTATTTGGCTAAAAAGCACCAAGGCTCTCACTCCTTAATGTGAAGAAGGAAATGCCAGTAGTAACCTGGGGGGATAATAGCTACAATGAGGACTGGTGACATTAAAAACTGCAGTGCCAGCATCCTTCTACTGCAAAACAAGCCTTTAGATCCCTTTCCTTTCCTCTACAGTGTTTCTAAATATTTCTATAGTTGGATACTTTTATACTGAGGTTGGAGGACCACTGTTCAAAGTCTAGGCTTTGAAGTGGCTCATCAGGACCACCTACTAAAGAGTATCTCGTGAAATAGTCACCTAACAGCATGTATTAGCAAGGGGAATGTGTGACCATGAGCTATTTGATTTTGCTGAATGATCAGGTAAGCTAGATTTGGGGTGAGACACCTGACTGAATGATCAAAATTCACAGAAATAATAAGATCCTGTTGTTGTCACTGTAGAAAAAATCAGACTGAGATGAGATGCAGATGAGAAAGAGTTCAGGTAAATAACCATGGGAACAGAGCATATGTGGAGTCTGCGAGTGGGAACTGCAGAGATTCATAAAAACACAAGCTAGTTCAAGCACAAGTTTAGATAAAGAAAAAACAAAACAAAACAAAAATCCAAAAACCAAAAAAACCCCACGTTATGAGCTTGAAGAAGATAAAAATAATTATAAGGTTTCTCGTGCCTTTGGTTTGCAGGTCAGACCACATCATAAAAATGGTTGTTCCTTTCTTTGAGATCATGATAAGAACAATCATTTTTACCATTTATTCTGACCCTGGATTTTTGTTAATGATGTTATCCTTCATTGGAATAAAACACTAGAGGTGTCTCAGAGAATATGAACTCTGCCTTGCCTGTGGCTCTGCCCATCTCAGAGCTGGACAGCAGGCTGCTGGAAAGGCTGAAGATCACATACCTGCAGCCCTGCTGCAAATGCCTCAGCAATGGAAGCAGCAACCTATCCATGCTCCCAGTGCTCAGTGTGATCCAGTGCACACCAGGGGCCTGATGGGACCTTGTGCTCAATGGTGTTAAAGGCTGCAAAGACACCAGCATCCAGCAAGCATACTCCATCCACTACTGCCTCATAGTTCATCCAGAACAGGTACTGTTGCAGATCAACAGGACACAGACACCTGGATTTGCCACCACATCAAACCTTGTTTGACATTTTCACCTGTGCAAAGTACTATGCATAAAATCCTGCTTTTCTAGTTACCAAATCTGCACATGAGCGTTGTGCTTTCTGTAAACAAGGAGACGACAAGGGAACATCCTTCTAAACCAAGACACAAAGTGAGAAATTCAGACCCTTTTACCAGTAAGTCCATTGAAGACAAAGCCAAGGTCTTACTCTCCTTTCTTTGGGGAGAAGGAGGAACCAAAGAGTTCGATCTTGGTGAGCACCTTTACAAATGCCTCTGAATTTCAGAATTTTAAGGAGAGCTGAAATTCTTATCATTTTGTAGTACATTAAGAGAAAGCTTTCAAATGACCCAGGACATTCCTAACTCTAAAAATTTTACTTATGCTCTAAATAAATCAAGTCCTTATGAAAGTTTTGCATCTGATGGCCATTCTGATGAAAAGCAGATACAGTATTTATTTACTTATGTAAGATTGTCTCCTCTGGGCACTGGGCCCAAGTATAACAATCATCCTCTATTGAGAAGATGGCTTTGAATCAAGCCATCTTGATGAAGTATTTCTCATAGCCTCATTTACAGCTGTGTATCAGCCAAATAACACAGCTACAAACATAATTGCTTAAGTGCCCTGGTACTTTGAAACTGAGATTTGGCAGAAGAATAAACCACGAAGAGTTATCCCTTTGCGCTGCTGTTATTTGAGCTCTGATGAAAACAGAGGCTTGCAAGGCAATTTCAAGCCGTGTAACACACATATGGATAGTTATTGACAATGCAGACAAGTCAAATTAAACAAGCTAACTAGTATTAGAAACAAAGGCATCCATAGCTGTATTTCTCATTATTCTAGCCATCTAGGATGAATATCTAAGTCATGCCAGAGCTGGAGAAGGAATCAGTATTAATGCTGTCATTTATATTTAACTCTCATGGTTTAGCACAGTTCTTATAAGATGGACATATTTTTTAGGTTTTTTTTAAAAAAAAAACATTTTAGGTTTATAAATGTAGTAAAAATCTCTTTATAAAGAAAATCCTCTTTGATTTTTCTTCAAAAATGAAAATTTTCTCGGATTCCTGTTTTAGTGAGCAGACACTAACACAAGTTTAGGTCTTCTTTTAGTTGGTTGTGGCTCTTTGGCTCACTGCTTGGCAGATTTCTTGAGAACATCATACCAC
This sequence comes from Nestor notabilis, assembly GCF_000696875.1. Taxonomy (NCBI): domain Eukaryota; kingdom Metazoa; phylum Chordata; class Aves; order Psittaciformes; family Psittacidae; genus Nestor; species Nestor notabilis. Next base: position 81,850 of record NW_009912591.1, on the reverse strand, counting down.
ACAGTCTACTGAGACCCAACAAGCATGTCTGAAATCTGGGACATAGGTCTGCCTTTCACCTTGCTATATTCCACCTTTTTGCAAGCAGACATTGTTCCCTGTGTCAGATGCAGGGTTTTATGGAAGGAAACCAGAACCCAGACACCATATTACACAGACCTAGCCAGGTGCCTGATCTGATTGACAGGAGGCCAGTGCTTAATCCCTGCATACCCCTTTGGCAGCTCAAGCATAACCTAAAAGTCATCTGTAACTCATAATAGCATACACCTCCTCTAACACTAAGCATTTCCAGAGAAAAGCCTTGGAAGCAAGGAAAAGGAGCAGTTTCAGGCAGTTCTGGTGAGGCTAAAGATGAAAGATTAAGAGCAAGGTCATGGAGAAGAAACCTTACATGGGTGCTGGGTCCCAAAGCTACAGCTCCTCTGGCAAATGCCATACTTGGGCTTTCCCAGCTGTCCCTTACTCATTCTCAGCCCCCTAATCTCCTTTTTCAGACCATCTTCCCTGGGAGCTTAAAGTACAACCAGGGCAGCATCTGATGGTGCCTTTTTCCAGCCCTCTTTGCTGGGGCTGCCCTGCCTAGCTACTGCACAGCAGGGAAAAGGGAGCATGCTGCTGCCCACCTCCTCACTTCACAAAATTCCCTCTGGTTTGTTCAGCAGCGTGTCAGTGTGTAGCATTGGCAGTGTCACCCATGATGAGAATAGATGCTACTCATCAAGCCTGGTGCCTGAGCTGATACAAACCTCACTAGGTTTCTCTGAAGTACAGAGAGGAGTTTTTAAATTGCCTTATACTTCAAGGACACAGGTCCACACTCAAAGGTCAGGAGCATGGAAAAGCAACACATTCCTGATGCAACCAGCCTGAAAAGATGCAGAAAGGATAAAGCCACAGTGCCTGGCACCGACAGGCAGGGGAGGGACAGGGTTGGGTAAATGTTTGCTGAGACGTGGCAAATGCAAAATTGATTTTCTTCTTCATTTAACATGTTTTTCACTCTCTTGCTCCCTTCTCCTCCCTTTTATGATTAAATTTAAAAACAGTGATTTCAAGATGCAGATGCATTTAAGAGTCTAGAGGTGAGGAATGAGGAGAGGGGTTCAAGAGAGGAAAAAGCTGCATATCCAGCACTCCTGAATTAGGAAAGCTGCAGGGATGCAGAAATGGTAGGAAAAGGGATTCCCTGTGGAAAGAGCAAAGGAATGGTCTTGGTTTCAGCATACTCCATAGGATCTGAGCTCCTGACTCTTCAGAGAGAAGGATGACATGAACACGACTGACAATTCAGAGGGACCATGCTCATGGTTTAGTTTGACTTCCACAGGCCATTCTCATGTTCACTTTTTGTCTGCTATAACAGGTGAATTAGCCATCTTCTGGAAAAGGAAAAATCCACCATGGCTTTTAAATTGTCTTTAACAGACTTTTCAACTGTCTTCCACCTGGCAGAAGTCTGGGAGCATTTTGAAGATCTGTAACATTACCCCCATTTATTGCACATCAGGAATGTCCTTGTGGGAGTGAAACAAGTTGGGAACATTTTAATTTGAAGCTGTGAAAACATTTCTTCCAGCATCACAAAGCACTTTCTAACTTTCCTGTCTTATTTCACCACTCAGATCTAGTTGGGCTTGCAAATTAGAATGGACTTCAAGTTTTTAGCTTAGTTTTTTCTTTTTTTAATTGCTTATACTCTTACTGGTCAAGACATCTGGAGAAGAGGAGAGGCTGAAAAGCCACATTCAGCAGCAAGGCTGTAAAGGAGAAACATGTTTTTCCTTTCCATTCAGCTACTGTACTACTGGGAATAATATATTTTTAAAGCTTTCCTTAAACTCGTATTTCTGTTCCCTTTGCCTCCTTTGCAGCAGTTTTGCAATTTCAGCTCTGCCAAAGCTTTTTCTTTTGAGTAGCTTTTTACACCCTTGCTCTCATGGCACATGAGCCCCTTGGTCTGTGTCATCAGTGTTTATCAGTGCTTCTTTCCACACTCAGCATCCCTATAGATGTTTAGTTTAATCCAGTGCAGGTTTTTCTCCAGCCATCCAAATTAGCCCATAGCAGACAAGTTATGTAGTGCTTATTAGTCATCTGAATGCGCACGCACACTGCTAGCGCTAAGCTGAAAATCTCACCTATAAGGTTAGCAAGAAACAATTTAGAGGAAAAGAGAGATGACCCAAACTCTCATTCAGACTGAATAGCTTGTTGCAAGTCAGTTCTGATTGGCCAGGAGTGCAGCAGTCCCTTAAATTTGATTTAAAACAAGTCTAACATTAGTATGCCCTCAGATAATGATTACTTATTTTAAATCATGCTGGTTGAAGTAGAATCCCCTGTTGGTTTTGGCTCTGTGAGTCTTCTAACAAACGAATACCATGGCAAGGTTTCTCAGGGGAATAACAAAGCAGAGATGATTATTAGAAAAGCTCTACTTCCCGTACAGTTACCACAGTGCCGTCTCATTTTCGACTCCAGCATAACACAAAAAGCTGCAAAACTCTCATTTCCTTTGTTCAGCTGCAGCTCAGAAACAACATTTTCAATGGCCCCTGCACCATATAAATCATGCATGAAAACTTACAGAAAACAGTGTGCTACTGGACACATATGTGGCTCCTGGGAGCCACAGGGTACAGCACTATGTTAACCACAGCAGTCCTGGTAGCTCAGTTCCTCCCCATGGTTCTCCCCACTTTTTCCTGTCACAAGTATTTAAAATCAATGGGAAAATGATGTAATCAGCTATTCGTGTGTAGTATCATTCCATGCTTAACATCCCATAATATTTGTGTGAGAACCAAGGTAAAGTCAACTTCCAAGCCTTTTCTACCCTGTGTGACAAAGTAAAATTATGTCAGTGAAAATACGGATATAGGAAGATATCACTCCATACAACATACTCCACTGAGCCTGAGGGGATTAGAAAGCTATCCAAACCCGGATAAAGCTGAAGAAGCTTCCTATCAGTATAGTCTGAACTGGAACCATCCATCTCATAGGCCTGCAATGGACTAAGCAGCACTGGGCTTTGCAAGTTCTGTTTTAAATAGCACTGTATGTCACAAAGCTTCCTGAGAAAATGTGTTTTCTGTGCTGTATGATTTGTGTCAGTTTAGTTGCAAATTTCAAACTTCATTCTGTCCTCCAGCTTGAGTTTATGAACAAAGATCAGCTCAGAAACTATCCTTAGGCTTGGCTCTGCTTCAGGATCCTCCCCAGGGACCACTCTGCCCATATGCTCCTTCCTCTTTTCCCTTGAGAGCAGGGGGTACACAGGAGACAGGAACCTGCTCCAGTGAGCCAGAAAAATCCAAATCCAGCAAGAAGGTGGGATGTTTCTGGCACAGAAGAGACATGTCAAAGCACTCTCCAATGTCTCCCTGCCAGAAAAGAATTTTGGTACTCCCCACCTTGCTCTGTACTGATTCATTTCTGCAGCAAAGGGGGTTTTCCATGTGCTTATTAACTATCTCCAGGAGGCCTCTTCCAAATTATATTGCCACCTTTCTTCTTGAATGCATCCCACTGAAATCTGTATTCCCTGTCAGTCACCTGCCCCCACCACTCTCGGTGGCAGCTATTCTGTTCAGCTGTTCTTTGCATTCCTGTTAGACTAGCATTACCTGCATAATATCTTTGGGGTAAAAAAAGCTTTTGAAATACAGCTTTTGTTTTAATGGCAGAACAGCATATGCTGTCACTCCTCCAAGCATTTTCTAAGTGGTGATAATGCTCTCAACTTATTTAAGTACAGTATTCTTTCACCAAGGCTCTTTGTCTAACAAGGCACCCACCTCATTATCTTTCAGTAGTGGTGCTAGCAACAAGGCACATGGAAGCCAAAATCATGCAGGTTGTGACTCAGACAGACAAGAACTAGTCTGGGATGGTAACAGACCCAAAAAGATGGACCCCAAAATAACCCAAGAGAGTCTGATGTTAGGACTCTTTGGAACAAAGACATCAAACACAGCCTAGACTCACCATTCTTTTGCATTTTGTGCATGAGAAATTACTTTGTTAAAGGATGCTGTTTGCGGCAAACCACTGAAGCTGCACAACTGCCTTTTGTGCCATGCGGTGGCTGGATACGAAAGTGCCTTCAAATGACGGGCAGGCTCCCATTGCCAGCTTGTCACATGCTCCCTGCCCAGCCAGCAGTCAAACTGAGATGCTCTGATCTGCAGACCTACACGCGGGGCTCTGACCAGCAGCTGCCCGCCTCTGCTGCCAGCACATGGAATTACTTCCAAAAGTCAAGCAGTAGGGGTGTCCATGGGTGAAATTAAAGGCTGTGGCATCTACCCTGCTGCTTGCCCATCCAAGACAGAAGTTAGTTTTGTACCATGTAGTTTTGACATGGGGACAACTGTGACCTTCTGCCAGCATGCTTGTCATATGTATGCAGGCAGGGACCAGCGACTGTGACCTAGCACAAGACAAATGCAGCACAGAGAGCAAAAGGCAGAGGGTTGGTCACAAGATGGAAAAGCTAAGAAGCCACCTTCATGCTGCTGCCCAAAGAGATTCCTGTGGCTCACTTGTGCACCTTTTGTCTGATGGCATATTTCTGCCTCTTCTGGCTGTGAGAGCAACTATGATTCCAGGTGGCATATGCTCCCATGTCAGTTCCACTCAGAATGCTTACACACATGTTTTGACTTGTTTTGTTTAGATTTGCAATATCATCTCTGGCTGGACAAATGCAGAGTGACTCATTGGCAAAGATTTCTTTAAATTATTGAATTATTTACTTGCTTTAATACAGATAGTAACCTGTTCATTAGCTTTGGTTACATGTGACTGTGGTTGATTTAAATCAGATTTGCCCTTTGAATTCAAAATGCAAACAGAAATGATAACAACAACAAACCCAGCAACAATGTTTGTCAGTCCTAGGCCTGATCAGAAGAGCACAGAGCATGAGTGAGCTTTTCTGGAGAGGGATTGCTTGGCGCTTTCCCTTTCTATGTGGACAGCAGATGTTTGTTGCTTCCCCATTGATTCCAGGAGTGAACAGGTAGAGCACATGCAACTGCTCTAGAAAAATCCCATTATAATACAAATATTAAAATATCAGGCATCATAGAGACAGATATTTATGCATTCCCTTAAAATAAAGCCAAGTAATCACCATAACCTACCATGCATGCTTACATTCCCTGGTTTGTTTCTAGATGAAGGTGGATGGCACCTGTTCCGTCAAACTACAAATACCCCAGCTCTGCTCCTTTACACAAGTGACACCTGCCTTCAGACATGCAGCTGACTCTAGAGCTTTAATTATTTCATAAAATAGTTGAAGTATGAAAATGAAGACAGAGACTTAAGAAGATCCAAAGGCCTCAAAAGCGTCACCCTTGTTATTAAAGGAAAAAGATAGTATATAGGGAACTGGCTGAGAAAAGGACAAAAATTTTCTTATGAAAGAATGAAATTGTTTTTGCTTTCTCAGCTGCTGCCTGAAGCTCTGCTGGCAATTCCATTAATAAAATATGAAGAACATGCTGGGTGTGCCCTGAAGCAAACCTGTTGGGGAGATAAGGTTTCTTCCAGCTAATGTCTTGGTAAGGAAACTTTACCACCCAGTGGTTGCTTTGGGATGTGCTGCCCACATTAAAGAGGATGACTGAGGAGCGAGGAAAGGAAGGCATGGAAGAATTGAAGGTAGTGCTAGGATTGCCACCCCCAAGACTCTCCATTGTGGGCAGCTGTAGACTGATGGGGAAGAAACAGCTACATCCATCCCCACAGGAGTGATCACAGAGGAAGTTCCTTAGCTTAGAGGAACACCCAGCCTGGATCTGACAGCCAGAAGTAATAGTTTATGACACTAAGAAAAAAACCAAAATCCGTGCTCTGGAAAGGATTTGGCTCAGACTGGTTCTGGCAGAGCTGCAAGACCCAGAGATGGAACAGACAGACAGTGCAGGGGAACTGGCTGAAGGCAGGAAAAATGTTCTGAGTATGTGCTCAAATGGGGTTACTCAGAATTAACTTTTCCCATTTGCTTTGCACATGCCCTTCTAGGACTGTCTTCCTCAAGGAGTTCCTGGACAGATGAAAGAGGAAGGTGTAAGTTTTGCAAAGAAGTCTGACCTTTTGTACAGACCATCCTAAAACAAGATGCTTGATTTGTTTCTTATTTATTCATAGCCTCCCCCTAGGTGGGAAGTCTCCCTAGCTGAGCAACGCCCAGGCAGGACTCAGAGGTAGATTGGCTCCTTTCCTTTCCTACAAGCTCCCTCAGCTGACAACGCCACTGATTCTGTGTGTGGGAGACACAGTACTAGCAGGTCCTGGAGATGCCATGAGTCAGCATTGGCTCACTTCAAGGTTTTATAGCACAGAATTAAACAAAACAAGTAAACCGTGCTATGATGGAAGCTAACACTTTCTAACAGCAGCTAGAGTTCAGCTTTAATCAGATAGCAATGCCTGCAGGTGCAGTCCATTAAACCCACACTGAATTGCACCTTTCCAACCATCCCTGTCAGAAGAAAGCTTTCTGCACTTTTAGCTGAATCACTGAACAACCCTGAGTGATACAAAGAGACTATTTCTTTCATTCTTCCAGCAAAAAAGTATTCCTGGGCAAATCCCAGACCTGAACCCCCCCCCCACCTCCCCCAGACAGCCAGGCACTCCTGATGCCAACCTATGCATAGGTGGTTGTAAGGCTGGCCCTTGAGGGGCCAGATGGCCCTTACGTACATCCACTATCCAGGCAATGACATGACACCCTGAGGAAGGTTATAAATGCTTGAGCTACTTAATTCATGTCTTGCTACAGACCTGGTCACAAACAATCTCCAAGCAGAAGAAGGATACCAGAACGCCTGCCGGTTTCCAAGATCAATTTTAAAAATACAGTATGTAGTTTTAAAATGCATCTAATATAGACCTGCACATAAAATACTCTTGTTCCCTTGAATCTGTTTCAAACTAGACTCAGTGACTGAATTCTGGGTATTATATGTTAATTATGACTCATCACCATAACACCCAAATGCAGCAGTTTCAATTTAAGATAGCACAGTCTGCCTGGACAGCTGAAACCAACTCCAATCCCTCTCCTGCAGCATGAGATGCCTCGGTGGCTCTGGCCATTTGCTCCTGTGTATATTTAAAGATGTACCTGTCAGGAGGACTGTGGTCTTCACCCATCTGTGCACATACACTGATTTCTTCTTAATTGACAAGCTGAACTGTTCATGTGGGAGATACTTTAGTGGTTGTAGCCATAAATCAGAGAAAATCTATTGTTTCTTTTTTAGATGTTGGAAATTGATCCTTGTTTTCCCAACACAGAGGTCTATGGCTCTGGGACTGTTCCTTCTGGGTTCCACTTCCTTAACCCCATGCTGAAGTTGCAAGCAAGTTACATGTTGGCTAAACTCATATGCTGCTCTGCTCAGAAGGGAGCAGACCTGGATAAGCAGCTACCACCAGTGTCGGGTGGTAGGAGAACAATGGGTCTCTTAGCTCTGTGCTACTAAGTGGCACAAACTTGTGATGTGCTTAAGTTGATCCTGTGGCAGAGGGAAAACAGGTTTGTGTGAGGCATTTACATTAAGAAAAAGTGACGTTTGCTCAGCCCTAGGGAAATTGTCACCTAGGTGGGCAGCTGTCTTGTCAAGGGCCTCTAGTTAACACGTTCCCATTCCCTCTTTCAAGTGGTCCTTGCTGTTTCAGGACAAAAGCAGCTGAACACATCCCTGCCCAAAAGGCAAAAAGATAAATGTTTCTCAACTTGATTTCATCTTGCTTTCTCAGTAGGCAAGAGCAGTAATTCCAGGTAAAATCACAATGTGACATTGTGAAGGATATGGAGGGAGCTCCTTTTGTTTTCAAAGTGAAAAAACAAATGCCAGACCTTAATAGCAGCTTATTCTTCTGCACAGCCAGTAGAGCCTGAGTGGCTGAGAGGAGTTCACAGCCAGTCCCACACTGTGAGCAGATCAAGCTCTCCCACATTACCAGGACTGCCCTGTAGGGACTGGATCTCATTTCCCAGCTCCATCACCTCCAATTTACAATGGGAAACTGAGGCATGAAAAGACCAACTTTTTTGTTATCCCTAGAAGTCCAAAAGAAGAGCTGGGCTCTGCACCAGGATTCAATTTTCACACATCTCCTAGCCCTGCCACAGTTCTCCTGCAAAAATCACCTCAGACCATCCCCATCAATGTGGAGTCAGGAACTGGACTTTACACTCCCTGCAACTTCCCTGGGAGTATGCATGTGATAACAGCTTTAAAAGGTCAATTAGCCATCTTCCTGAATCACGCCATCTTCCTTTTCCAGTGGAAGGCATCTGAGCTGTTTTCCAGCCTTTTCTCTTTCTCCCTCTTGCAACTTCTGAAAAAACAGCACATTTATTCAGACAGACAATTAGAGGAACAGCAAGTCCCCGCTAGGTGATGTGACAATTTGCCAGGGTCCTGAGGCCCCTAGGAAATGGTGCAGTGATGATGGATGAAGGTGTGAAGCAGAATTGTCACTCCACAGCTGAGACATTAATCAACTGTCAGAGCAGCTGAACAGTGTGGCAGGCAAATCTGGAAAACGGGGCACCATGCTGCAAGCGAGGCCCCCGCTTCTGGCACCTCCTGTGGAGGGAAAACACTCCAGGAGTAGGTAGAGCTATGCACAAGAACCAAATGGTCCTGACAATTTGCAGAGCAGTAGTTCCTCGAGAAAGCACTCACTCATTCTTGCATTTTAGAGAAATTTGTTCACAAGCCCTGCTCCGCCTCCCGGAGTCCATTATCAGCTGTGACAAATGTGACTCTAGCTCTATCAGCAGAAGAGCTCACCAGCAAGACAAGCCCAACACTCACTCCAGCCCCCTTTGTTTTGTTAGATGCTTTTATCTCTGGCTTGCTTTAAATCACATTTTGAAGTGATTAAATTCCTTTTAAAAAATATCTTTTCTAAAAATCTAGGTATTTTTAGAATTAAAAAAATATTGCAACATAAATGGTGTTTTTTCTCTATAAATATAGAAATTACATGGGTTTTCACTTGAAAAAAATCTTGAAGGAGGAAGGATGGCAGAGCTGTAGTCAGTTTTGCCACAGGTGATAATAGACTCTGGGAAGAAGAGAAATCATTCTGCAAGACATAATTTCACAAAGAGTTTTGTTCCTTTGAAAGCTCAACCATTGAGATCCCTACGCCTCAAAAATATTAGCACATACAGAATAAAACCCGTGGAAGGCTAGCTCAAGACAACTTCTGTGGCCAAGGATGTGGCACCCCATATCATTATTAAAGTGATATTCTCAGTTTCTGCCTCACTCACTCGCTCCTCCCTACCATTCATTTTCATCTTTTCCCAAGCTCACACATCTGTAGCTGTCCTCATAGAAGCAGAGGTAGCATTCCCACTAGCCTACAGACTTTGATCAGTGGTATGCTAAAATAATATAGCTTGTGATGGATATAATACTGATTTTTTTTTTTTTAAAGACAAATTCACGTTCACAATTCCCCTTTGAAGAATGGGAGGGAGAAAACCTCAGTACATGTTAACATTAAATTCCAGCTTTTGTTTGGAGAACTTAACCCAGCTTGTTAACTCAGTTAGTATCCACTGCTGCAGGCTCAAGCCTGCTCCCTTGATGTTAACAGGACTCCAGTGTGTGATTTCAGCATGGCCGTAGGAACAGATATCTCCTGCATATTTTTATAATATTAAGCAGACCACTTTGCATGTACAATAACAACAAGAAATTGCCAAATCAAAAACCAGGAATCATATTGCTGAAGCTCTGGGTTTCACAGCACATCTGATATCTCTGAGCAAGGAAAACAAACTTGACACCCTCTCATCCAGAGATATTAAATTTTCCTGCCAGGCCTTGAAAGAGATTTAAGGTGTCGAATCGCCACAGCTGACAGGTTTAAGTCATAAACATCTGCTGAGCACAGCCCAGAAGGGATAGTGTCAAAAGAGAGATTAGCAGCATCTCCTGCTCTCTGGCCTGGAGTGGTTCTTATTTGGTACAGAAATGCTCCATCTCAGACACACTCTGAGGGTTACATTTTCTCTTTCTCCTGACTATGTTTCAGATGAGATCTGCAGTCCAGTGAATGAGTTTCAATAACCTGACAGAAGCAAAGGGCAGCCCCAGCAGACATAAGGGTGCAATGTGTTGTCTGCCTCTCATTTGTACTGTGCTGGTCAGACGAGCCTGAACTCCTGAGTTATCTGGAAAATTTTGGAAGGCCTTTAGTGGCAGCTTTTGCAGTGTCAGTGTGCAGACAAACTCAGAGCTCAGCCTGAGTGAAAATGCTGTGAGGAAGGCACAGAGGATGAAAATCCTCCTCCAGTCTCATAAAAGTATACCAAGGCAAAAGCATCGGCTCATCGTTGCTGCGCTGGTGAGCTAGGAAAACCACTGCCAGATGGATGCAAAGCCTGTGAGGACTTCTGAAGTTCTACTGCCATCCTCCCTCCTTTGAGTGAGTCCTTCCACAACAGTCTTATTCCAGGTTTTCATTAATGATGTGGGTCATGACAAAGAGCAAAATCATGGAACTTGCAGACCACACTGGGAGACAATTTCCAATTCAGTGCTCAACAGATTTCCCCAATAAGAAACTTCACGTTTATGCCTGTTTTTACCACCATGCCACTCCTCACCAAGCAAAACACTACCGTGAAGGAGGTAGATCAGCATGTACATTTTGCATGTATAATACAGCCTGCCACGGATAGTCATAACAGTCCTGGTTCATTTGCCTGTAGCCCTGCCAGTGGAAGTCTGCAATGTTGCTGAAGCGTATAAGCTTCACAGTGTCAGGCTTATTCAGTAACTAGATGAGAGATGGAAACTCCAAGTGCCAAATAAATGGACTGTATAGTCTCAAGCCAGTCTGGAATTGCTGGAAAGTAAAGGAGGGACACTGAATATTATAAAGCTGCCAGCAATGTTTCCTGAGGTATGTAAAATCAAAGATAAAGATGTAGAGCTGAGAAAGAGTGATGTGTAAATACCAGCACATGTGGGAGAGCTCACAGATTTCCATGCAGGACATGACCAGTTCTTTCTACCTCAATCTTCAGCATTTATTTGCTTACTACTTAGCATAGAGGTCTGCTCCTTCTTTCTTCTTTGCTCCCAGTCTTGCTACTAAATACAATTCTTAAGCTCTAGGATGAGGAGATGCTTCAACAGAAGTTTCCCTTGCTAAGGCATCTTTCCACACCACACAGACAAACGAAGTGTCTGTCTGAAAGAATTATCAAAGCAAGCAAAAGACTAATGGGGCCATTCATTATCTTTAATTATATTCATAATCTTCTGGTGATTAGAACACAGTCATAAATTAAGATACATTTAAATCTGGTACATTTGAATGAACTGGATATCCTTTAAATATCTTATGGGAAGTGAATTTTTTAACAGTAACAGTGCTGTCACCTTGACAGGGCAGAACGGATGCTTTAGTGTGTCAGGGAGCTCACAGGGCCTTGTGGTACAATAACAGTATACCTAGAGGAAGAGAACAGAGCCTTTGCTTTGGTTTGTCATGGCTGAACTGCCCGAGGGCTCAACTCCCAGTTATCAGCAGTTTATCAGATACTGAAGCAAAGAATACAGCACTTCACACTTGCGAAATATCTTCATTTTAGTTTTTCTCAATACAGGTGGTTCAGGACAGGACTCTGTCCATGGAACTAGGTCCCCTTGTGTCTACAGGGTGATGAATTTATACATAGATGTGTACTTTGCATAAGGGTTGAAGACTTGGAGCCATTAATGTACTAAACCTACTTACCCTAGGAATAGGAATACCCATTAAGGCCCCAGTCCTTCTAAATCCCTCACGTCTTAATGGTTACACCATAAATTAATCCAGTGGGAAGGATTAAGAGTTTGTGACCTTCCTGAGGGATGAGTAGATGAGAAGGTACATTCTTTGCAGCTTTTATGCCATTTTTATGCACCTCTAGGTCTTCAGAGAAAACTTAAGAGAGTTACTTTCTGGAAAGAAAACCACAGGCACAATTGTTGTGATTCTCCCACATTCTTACATTCCTCCAGTCATTAACTAGCTCAGACAACACAAGCAGAAAGCTTCTATGCTGACCACTTTTGTATGTGGCTCAGAGATAAATTAATTCACCTGCACCTTGGGATGATCCATTTCACACTCTGGCTCTTACTCAAACGCTGCAGGGATTGTAAAAGATCACCCCATTTTCCATTAGAGAGAGCAGATCTATGACATTACCAACTGTGCATTCCATCTAGAAGTTGGCCAAGTGTAAATATTGCTGGGGTTTAGTGTGGATTAAGGCACACTGGTAAGGTATGTCAGCTAAACAAAACACTCTGATATCAGCTGATTGTCAGTGATATAGACATATCTGGTTGTAACTCATATGTGTCATGTTACCCTGCATTTGCTGTGGATGAAAAACATGTGACCAGCAAGTCCCTGTGGCTTTGTTAGTGTTGTTTTGTGGAAAAGGGACCTGCTGCTGTGGCACATGCTGCACCACCCAACAACAGACTTGTGGGCAACCTAAGGCTCTACCGTTATTTATTCCTGGATACAATTTTTATTAACCAACCCCTGGAACACCACAGTGCTTTACACCATGACAAGAGCACATCAACAGGTCATACTCCATATGTCAATAGCCAAACAACTCATTGCTGTTAAATGATCCACCTCTGCCAACACAAATACCTCATCCTTGGCAGCAAAGAAACACTCTCTTTCCAGATTTGGATTTAGCTACATGCCAGAATTCATTCACGATCAAATTCTTCTGAGCTGCTTTAAATGCATTTCCATTGGGGGGGGGAGAGGGAGGGGGGAATAGATAGTAAAGGCTTAGCCAGTTTAAAAAAAAAGCCCTACATGAAAAGTGATAGCCGGTACATTACTTCAGAGAGATAAAGTGTTCAATCTGACTGCAACTTTTATCTGTGAATACATCTTCAGGGCCAGGATTACTTTGAAACTAGAGGATTTCAGAGCAGAAGCAGTGCTCAGTCTTAGCAGCTGCTAAGAAAATGTTGAGTGCCTTTAAAATCTCCTTTGTTCCCACCACTGTCAAGATAAGTCCAGCATAGGATATACACATAAAAGCTCACAATGCAACAAAGAGAAGCTGAATAACAGCATTGAATCTGAATTTAAATTATGTCAAACAATTAAAAAGGAAAACAAAGAATAAACACAGACAGCCTGAAGCAGAAGTGAAAAAAATAAATGAATAGAAATCAATAGAGATCACTCTTACTTCTTATCCAATAAAATACACTAAAAAAAAAAAAAACAACAAAAAACACACACACACAAAACCCCAAAAAAAACCAAAACCACAAAAAAACCCCAACCAAGCAAAGTAAAATACAACTAGAAGGACATGATCTTAAGAAAATTACTCCAACACATTTCCTAATAAAAATATTTGCAATCAATAAATGCCTTCAGAGCAAATGCATACTACTTTCTGTGCTGATGCATATCTGGCTTTATCTGACATCCCACATTTAGGTCCCAGAGTTTCAGAGATGACCTAAGTGATGCAAGACAGAAAAAGAAATGCCAGGCTGTTGTAGGTAATGGGAAAAAACATTAAGTCAAGATGATGCTTTAGTCCTTCAAAAGCTACAAATGGGGCTGTACACTGGGCACTCTGCAGTACACTGTCATATGCTTAACATTAGGCGTGGGTAATAAAGAATAGATTTGGTTTTAATTCCTCCTAGTTACATCTTTTCTATATATTTTATTTCTTTAGGTTGATTTTTTTCTTAAAAGAGCATTTGGCAGCTTCTAATGAACAATAGAAGTGAATTTCAAAACATATTAAATTACTTCCAGAGGAGGCTCACTCTTTGTTCATCTGTGTACTTTACTGTAAATTGTAGGGTGGTATCCAATCCACATATATTTTTAAGCTTAGGCTACAGAACAGAAGTAACAGCAGCTACTGGAGGGAATAATGACATCCATTTACCTGAATGAGGTACCATGTCTGAATTCCTTCTACTTACATTCAAATTGCAGCACCTTTCATTTACCAGAAACATTTCACTTCCTGTAGCAAAAGGGGTCGATTAGCCATAGTAAAACATCACTTTTCCTGAGAGCAAA
>NW_009912591.1:60632-67683 GCF_000696875.1 Nestor notabilis | reverse complement strand
AATATAAAATGCCCTCCCCTCCCCCCCCCCCCCCAAAAAAAAAATCTCTCAGAGAGTAATTACGCTGCTGTCTAGACCATGAGCCCATGTATGCTGGAATTTTTTCTGTAATGAAACATGCCCCAAGATGTTTGAAAAGCACTGATTGCTGAGCAGCTCTAGGTAACGACTCTTTTCACATCCACAACTAGAAAACACCATTTCAATTCATGTAATAAACCATAACTATAATCCAGCAATATCTGAAGATGAAAGCATTCAACTGATCTAGGCAAAAAACTTCCTCCATCTTTGTTAAGGATGAAAGCACACCTCTGTGTTTTCTTTGTTAGCTATTTCAATAAAGTTTGGGGCTGTAGTTTAGATCTGAACATGCAATTTGAGATTAACAATGCATTTATACTTCCTATATGCATTTAGCCTCTGAACATGATAGCATTCTTAATTTTCTCCATTACATCTCATTGTTAGGCTGTTTAAATTCATTTGAAAAAGTCATTAGCTTTCCATTAAGGATCTCTGTGACATGTGGCAGGTGATCTACAAAGGGAAATTGTGTTCATATGGACCCTCATCATCAGTGCTTATAGATGGAGAAACATTGTTTAAAAGAAGGAGTGAGCTAATGGTATTTGACTTGTCCATGATCATCATTGAATCACACAGTTCATTATCAATGTTAACATCCATAAGTCTTCCAAGGAGTAGGTAAGTAGGATTACTGAAACTGCTGAGATGGGGAAATGAGGCATAAATACTGTAGAGAAAAAACTGGGTTACAAGTAAATAGTATATCTAGACACACAAGTGAAAAAGGAAATTAACTGAGGTCTCCTTCACATCTACTGCTTCAAACATAAATCCATCCTGCTCATCCATCTGTCTGATATCTGCAGTGCCTGAACTAAAATGGAGGAGGCAAAATTTTAGGATTCTCTCAGCTCCAAAGTTTTCACTTCATGTAGACACTTAACCAGCAAGGCATTTCAACAGAGAAGAGTAACAGCCACCCCCTTCAAGGCTAAGGCTGGCAGAGCTGATTAACCTTCTCTCCCCTGACAGTAAGTCAGGAGCTAACTCTGAATAAAAAGTGCTGCTGACAAGGAGGCCATCAGCAGGACTGGACTGTGAGCCTTGTCATCTCTATCCATTAGAGCTTTGATCAGGAAACAAAATCTGCATTCTTCAAGCCCACAGATGTACAACGAGGAGACATAGCTGAAGGCTGGCAAAAAACATACACTTTTGCGTATGCATAAAAATATGCCTAGTTCTCTATTTTTATGATTACTAGGAAGACATTTCCTGACTATTTCATTCATCCATACTTCTGTTTGTTACAAATATTTTATTAAGTCTGAGGCAAAGAAGTACAAAATGAAATATAATCCTTTGTAAATAAGAAAATTCAGTTCTAAGTAATGTTAAGCTTGGTGGCTTTGCAACAATAGCAATGGAAAATATCTTAAGTAAATATTTCATAATAACCAGCCAAAACTGGACTAGTGATCGCTGACATAACAACAAAACTTTCCAAACCTAAAAGCACAACCAAAAGAACATAATAAGGATCTTTGTGTAAGAAATCGTTGTAGCTGACATAGGTTTAGAACCTTATGACCTTTGTACAATATTTATTGTAAGCAAAATGAGACTATAGATAAAGAGTATCTGAAACTAGAAGATGTTCAGGATGTGCTGCAGCAGAGTTAACTGGTAAGTAGAAGGACGGGAAGAAATCATTCACTTATGTCAGCAGTGTTACCCAACCAATTAAGATGGCGTAACCATTTGTCTACTGCACGTGCTTCGAAGACTACCAGAACAAGAGTTCAAGGAATGGCCAAGTGATGATGATTGTTGGAAGAAATAAAATGACCACCAAAGACCACTACCATCTTGTTATGTGCATGCAAAAATGGGTGTGGAATTAATTAAAACAATTATCTGAAAACTAATGAATATGTATGACGTTTACCGGAAATGTAATGAATATGTATGTTAAGCGACAATATAATCACAGTCTGTTTGATGCTTAAAAGAGACACATTAGGAGGAGATATCCCCTGTGTCTCCCAGCGCTGCAATAAAGAATACCTGCTTCTCAACTTAAACTTCGTTGGCGAGTTCTTAACGTGTTCTGTGAATCAAGTCAGCAGAGCAAAGATAATGGGGAAAACTGAGACAGTTTAAAATGCACCATGTTATGGAGAACAATAAAAAAGATTGTTTCAAGTTTTCTAGTTTTATAAAACACAATGGTCCATGTCCACTCCTGAGAACAGCTTAAGCACACTGCACCCTGTAATATGTTTGACTTAATCATCCATATTAAAAGTCCCATTGGTATGATCAGTTTAGCAGAAACATTTTGCATTAATGAGCAATTTTACCTTCAGTTTGGGAAAGACACAAGGGACTTTTTGAACTAGTAATACTTGCAGCTCATGGGTACCATTATCCTCCAATCTCCAGCATAGTTGAAACAGATCCTCCTCTTTGGAGATACTGTTCAGCTTTGCCCCAGAATTTTGTTGTCCAACCCACTTCTAAGGATGGATCACCCACTTTCTGCAACAAGTAATCTGAGTTGTCACTACAACCTGTGCATCATTTTCCACTGGGACAGGATTTTCCCAGCAAGAAAGTCAGCAGGATACAAGAATTTGCACATGCAGATCATGCATATGAATGCTCTGCCATGGTAGGAGATCTTTTTCCCAGTAAAACTTCTGTTTGTTTCACCATCTAGGTTTGAGATTCTTGGAAGTTAATGTTAACTTCCAAAACATGTCAATTCTTGATAGAAAGCTTCAGCAGATGAATTATGTTGGTTTATCAAATACATAAGAGAACACACCACTTATCTGGACTTTCACCAGCATTTTCTGCAAAGGAAACTGATTTTCCTTCTTCTTACTAGTGAATAATATGGGCAATGAACTCCTCACTCACTAAGACTTCAGCTCACTGAGTCTGCAAATATTAACAAGCTCATCACATGTTTGTGAAGGCAGAGGGTAACACCGCATATTTTCAAGGCCCAGTCATCAAGCTTCTGCTTGAAATATTAGAGTGTTACAGCTTCATCTGGAAGCCATGAACTCAGCAAACCATTCTGGAAAGCATTGGTAGAAGCCTCCTTGACTAGCAAGGTGACATAAAAGAGAAAAGGCCTGATGAAAAGCCATCGATGACCCAAGGCCTTTGCTTTCCTAAAGGAGTCAAACATGACAATGCAAACCTTGGCATTGCATTACTGTCAAGTAAGGCAAAACAAAACGGGAGGGGTGAGCAAGCTCCCAGGTTAGTGATGGCTTTCCGAGGAGGGCAATAGGAGTTAAATGAGCAATAAGCAATGCTATAAAAATGCAGACACTGTCTTGGTATCAGAGTAAACAAAAACATAAAGGACTGGGAAGGAGCTGAGGCAATGAAGACTTCAATCAGTGCCTGAGGGGCACAGTTTATTAGCCTGGCAATAAGCCTTATTTGCTGACCATTTGTTGATGAGATTCAAACACACTGATAGTACACAGTGTATACTGCTGCTGCTTAGCTTAATACAGTACCATGTTGAATTAATTGCATCTTTACTTGCTGTATATCCTACAAACCACTTTTACCAGCATTTACAAAACTTGGTTGAACATTTGAATCCAGATTTTGGATGCACAAAATCTAAACTGTCCAACCAAGCAGTTATTTATTGTGAGAAAGCAAGAAGAAGCTACAGACTGACTTTTTCCTTTGGACCAGTATTTTTATTGTAAGCAGTGTGGTCATCTCCAAAGAGCCTTATGCAAGATTAATAAGCACCGGTTTCATGCTGAAAATACTATGCTAGGTGAGACTCCGTGGGAAAAGCAGTGATCAAGGAGCACAAGAACAGATATCCACCATCATACCCTTTTAACATTGTAATACAGAAGAAAATTACTTTTATTTTTCATCCTTCCACCCCAACTCCTTTGCCTCCTCTCAAAAATGAGAGCTATAGTTGAGTCCTGCAGAGAGAAGACCTTGCAGAGCACCACCAGTATAACAGCACAACAGATTGTAGGACAGACAAAGGTTGGACAAGGCTGGTTTATGGGTCTAATTAAGGTGTATCTGGCAAGGATACTAATTCACTAGTGCAAAAGACAAGCAAAATTTCAAGTTCTTGGAGGTCCAAGAGATCTTTTATTCTTTAATCTTATTCCCCCCTTTTTTTTTTTAATCACTAAGAGGCGGAAAGAGAGTGTTTCGGCCCTGAATTATAAGGCTAACTTACAGCTGGTGGCTCAGTAATTGGTATTTATGGCTCAGAATGCATCACTAACACATAGGATGGAGACTGATACTTTCATTGCTTCTTACTTTGCTCTCAGCTTTGCAGCGATTTCATGCATTCTGAGTTTGTCAATTACCTTCCTGAGCTGGGACAGTCTGATTTGTTTTTAATGCATATACAGTGAGTTTTAATAGCCTGTTTTGTCTTTGCATTTGCAGTTTCCTGGGGACAGATTCAGGGACGAACACACAGGGAAGACTAGGAGGGCATATGGTCTTGGTAAGCTCCACAAAGACTTCTTGGAGCTTCATCTCACTCTATCCTGCAAGGTATCCATTCCCAAACTGGCTCCTAAAACCCCAGTTAGCACTGCTCTCTTTGGTCTGTGGCCTTGTGCTTCCGGCATCTGTTAATCTATTACGTAGCTCTTGCACTGTGAGCTTTAACCTTCTCAAGAGTGGAAATGAGAGGTGGTCCAAACACATTGCAGTGCTGAAACCTGAAAACTCTAGATTGATTGGAAGAAGATCTTACTGAAAGCTTTCACAGGATGAGTGTGGAAAGTCAATCAGAAAAAGATGTCTTGACAAAGATAGAATGAGGTCCCAATATGAACCAGGAAGTGTGAGGGCAGCTCACACTGCTCACACTCCTGAGACACATTCTACTAGTTTTATAGCCTGCAGCCCTGGGTTTAGGATTTGTAAGTCAAATAGCCTCTCATCCATAATTCTATCCTCTTTCATTTTTTTCTGGATTCCTAGAGTCCCAGTTTCCCCAAAAGATGTAATTTGTCCTGCCTGAGGGCACAGGTACCAATAAATTCAAAATGTCACTATTTTGTCATATTTGTCACTTATGGCAGCAGAGTACTCAGGAAAAGGAAATGAAAGGACCAAGTGCACAACCAGCCAGAACCCATAGCATGCCCAGACACTGGTTGCAATGACGCACACTTCTGGATGAAATGCTAATTCGTGAAGTCATTGAAACTGGTCAGAATCAGATAGCACAAACAAACTCTTAAACAGCAAAGTAAAATGTAAAAGACAGGCCCTACAAGGATTTAATTAGTATGCCAGAAGTAGAGAAAATGTACTGGAAAGGCAGATCAATCTGCATTCATGGGATTCCTCGGTGTGAAAGGTGGAAAAGGGATTGCCCTGGTATAGGAAAGATAGAAAATAAAATATATCAGCAAGTATACACAAACTTTCCCATAATGTGCTGCTGGAATAACTCAGGCAGAATAAGCTTCAGTTCCAACTGAAGCATGAAAGTCAATAATCTTTTCTATAACCTTTCCAAACTCTTTGCTTTTCTATCACATATACTGAGACTGAAGGGAGTTAATCTATTCAAGGCATGTGTGTCTATACTTACTACATACAGCAGAATACTCCTTCAAAGAGAACTAGTTACTCAGCAGTCTGTCTCATGCTCAGCACTAGTAAAATTTAAGGAAAATATCATTTATATTATTAGAGAATTTTACCAAAACCAGGAAAGATGCAGTTGCCCTTCCTAAGAAAATGAGGAGTTCAAGGGTGCAAGATAGTTCAAATTTCATTTTACCTATCAATTTTTTGTCTGTAAGGGCTCTTAGACAGATATTTCATATATATGTATTACAATTTTATAAACCATTTTATAGCTATAGGCACTGTATATTAAAAAGGAATTTGAGAATAAAACCTGTTTATATAAATGCCAAACTCACCTGTACCATCTTTGTCCTTTAAAGTTCTTTGCAGTTGAAAAAGTGCTTGAGCAGAGCAGAGTAGATCATCTCGTTCTCAGAGGGCCATGTCTAGTTTTGAGTTGTGTAATTACTTTGGGTAAGTTGTTTTATCCCTGACGGAGTTGCATTCCATGGAGGGTACCTTTCTATCTGAGCATCAATTAGTAGATACTCCAGGCTAAGACTTCCAGTTTCAGGACCACTCTAATTTTTACTTGACAGTAATAAGACTGTCAGAATTATTCTCATCCCAGTAGAAATAATCTCTCTCAATCAGTGCTACACAAAATGTGAGACTGTCACTCACTGAGCTCCTCTCACACAAGGGCCAAACTGTTAGTGACAGGATCAAATAAAAGCCATTAAGGGCAGGCAGGCTTGCCCCTGTCACTGGGGGCTCTTTCTTCATAAATGGTTTCCAGACTGTTTTTCATTCTTTTAGCTACCCACAGGCACTTCCAACTCTTTGTTAGAAAGGCTACTTACAACAGGAGTTTTCCAGGAAGCTAAGAGGTCTGTCATATCCTCTTTCTCTCAATAAATTGGATACATACACTGCTATACAAGACATTCAGATTGATCTTACAAAGACAGTGTCTTCATATGTGCTGACTTATTCCAAACAGAAGTGCACAGCTTAAGGCCCATATATTAAAATAAAAAAAAACCTAAACCAACAAAACTTCCACCCAGAGAGAACTTCAGAACAAAACGCAAATCTCCTGGCTTTTCAGATAAGGAAATTATGAAATTGAGTTTCTACTATGGAAAAGGGATGTTTCCATCTCCTAGAGTACTGTGCAGATAAATTTCTTCACCTGTGGGAAGTGCTCAGATGTTGTGGCATTGGGGTCTACATAAAACAGGCAAGCACATCTTGAGCTTATAGAGTTTATTGTAAATTATTAATTTTAAATAAACCATAGAATCTTTTGGGTTGGAAGGGAGCTTAAATGTCATCTAATTCCAACCTCCCTGTGATGGACAGGGTCAATAAAGAAGCTTTATGATAAGCAATGACTGAAGTAGGGAAA
>NW_009912591.1:43851-60616 GCF_000696875.1 Nestor notabilis | reverse complement strand
ATCGCTGTGGCAGCATTGCACATGCACCCAAAACCAAGCTGCACCAGCAATAAAAGGGAGGAGAAAACACCCTCTGACTAGGTCCCACTTAAGCATTTATTTATGGTTGGGCACTAGAGTATTTGAAACTACTGATGCAATGCACCAATGACAAGTATCAACAGCATTCACTGGCTAAGCTACCACTTCTACCATGAAGACAATGTTACAAGTTAAAAAAATGTTCAGACATATGTCTGCTAATATATATGAAATCAATTATTTCAGGACTTTGAGCCAGGAAGAGGGAAGAAAGAGTGAGGATAAGTTGACTGCTGCTGAAAAATGATTTGCACAAGATGCAGTGATGGCAAACATCCCAGTTTCAGTGGGCTAAAGTGTGATCTATAGATCTAGATTAAAAATACAACTGCACACACCACCAGATTTACAAAATAAAATTGAACTTGTAAATTATGGAATCATAGAATGGTTTGGGTTGGAAAGGACCTTAGGTTATCCAGTTCCAACCTCCCTGCTGTGGGCAGGGACACCTCACAATAGACCATGTCACCCAAGGCTAATGACAAACGTCCATTCTTTTCTTTGTTGACAAGTACAAAAATGCTGCACATAAGCACATTCTTTGAGCCAGTGCTTTTAAAACATCAATACTATATAGGAAACAGACAGAAAAAGTAGGGTTTACCCCCCACCCCCACAGGAATATACAATTTCCAGTGATAAGCCAGAAGAAAATATATATACATGTATACAGCAGAGGATGTCATGTGTGACATACTGACCTAGATGACCGTTGCCATAGCTACCTCATTATGCATCTCTGCAGTACAACATAGCTAAAAGAGTCAGGGCAGAAGCACACTCTTAAAATCCAAAACCAGCCGAGAAATAAATATTCCATTGCCTCTTGTCTAATATGCAAAACCAAAGCATGTAAACTCTATAAGCTGTAACACTGCTTGCCTGGATCTATCTTCTTTTCTCTGAGCTCACCTTTGGAATTTATGCATAAAGCTTTCTTTGATACTTAGAGCCTGATCTAGAAATAGTTGAACTTGATAGGAGCCTGTAGCAACTGCATCCAGGTTTGGGATTGACTGCAAAGAGAAAAGCCTTTCTGTGCCCAGTGCCACACAACTGAGACCCAGACAGGTCCCCAGTGCTGCGGGAACAAACACAGCACATGCAGAGGGAAAATCATTTGTGTAGGGTCTATACCCAATTCTCTACTCTATAATACCAATATAATTGCTAGTGCAATACCTGTGTGACACAAGAGACAGTCAGAGCCCTCAAAGTGACAAATGAACTTATAAGTGACAACTCTGTCACATAACTTAAACAGCTCAGCCACTTTTTTTTCCCCGATTTTTGGTAAATTGCTCATCAGACTGTTCTTGCTGAGGTTTTCCCTCATTCAGTTTCCTCTAGTAGGGAGACATTAAAACAAGAAACTAAAACCAATGAGAAACACTTCCCTCAGTTTCCCATCTGATGACTTTCATCCTGTTTTACCCAATACAGTATAGATAATGACATATTAATTGTCCCGCGTGCAGGACAACACAAAGCAATTAACACTTCTCAAGTGCTTCATGGCTGCTTTCTCTGCTGTTTCCATGGGGAGTTATGACATGCAATCTTATGACTAGCATGAAACCAGCTGTAGCCATCACTGATTTTATATTTTTCCACATCTGCCTAACACCCCATTCACTGCCTGCTAAGCTTTCTTTTACAGGCAATCTAGCAGCCTGAAATAGCAGACCTTATTTCTACAGATGTGGCATAAGACCAAAGTTACCCAGCTTCTGGCAGATCTGAGGATTTAGAGAAAACCAGAAAATGTTCAGCAACCTACCAAAAAAAGGGGGAAAGGGAAGGGGAAGGGCTGCAGTCCTGGTTCCTGACTTTGGACAATTTATTTAATCTCCCTCAAACCAGGAATAATCACACATCCATTTCCCATGCTGTCTCCAACCTTTCATTTCTCTGGCCCCAGTTCCCTTTGATTATAGGGCCCACTTCCATATCCATCATGCATCTGGCACACCCTCTACCAGTGTGTTAAACTGCCTATGTCACTGCTGTGTTTCTGTAAAACTAGCTAGAAGCACATATAATGTCCAACACAACAGTATCCCAAGATTCATTTAGGACTCCAGTGTTACTGGAACGCAAATAATACAATGGTATTCTTTGGATGAAAGATATATTTATGAGTTAATTTAATAGCCACAGGCAAGGCTGAGCTTTTTCCAGATCTCCAAATCAGGAGCTCTCATCATCACTAACAATTTTATTTTATTAAAGGCAGTAAATATGGGCATTAAATCACAGGTTTTGTCTGTAACTTGCTATTAGTATTCAGCAGAATCCTCTGCCAGAATTGCTCCAAAACTGCAGGAATGACCTTGCTCCCCATAATTAATTCTATCTTTGTTAATGTTTGGTTTTAGGTATTGCAGATCTTCCCACAGATCTACTTTCAGCCTGTTGTTTGCTACCTCCTGCTTCCTCCCTAACAGGCCAGCACCAGGACTGAAGGGTTCAACCACAGTCAAAATCGATGTCAATTAATTGGTCAATGGATTCATTTCATTCATTGCACCAAGGCCCGTGGTCACCATGCTCAGCTTGGCACTGGGATTCTGACTGGCAAGAATTATGAAATTGGTATCCTTCCCTTCTAAGACATATTTCAGTTCTAGAGGTTGCAAAGTTTTAAGTGTTAAAAGAAAGAGCCAGAAATGTGTCCTTCTGTCTCTGGTTTTGATGCTCTTCTTTGCTTTAAGTTGATTGGCAAAATCCTTTTATTTTCCTGTCTCAGCTGGGTGTTTATGATTCTCTGCACAAAATTTGATTTAGAAAGGAAAGCCTGAGAGCCTTTTAAACTGAGTAGTTGGCAGATGAATGGGGCTGTATATAATGTATGCCTATACCATGAAGATATACATCAGTAGGAGGTGGACTGTATAGCTCCCTATGTGCTTATTTCTATTTTATGGTATTTAAAAATAAGAAATATAGTTTAAAGGAGCTGACTGCCTCAGGCTGGCAAAAATTTACAAGGCTTACTTGAAATGTTTTTGGTTAACATCAGAAAAAAAAAAAAAAAAAAGAAAAATCACACATTTTAAAGCGAAAATTTCGATCATCTCAATCCTGGTGACCTCTTCTGGGTATTAAGATGCTATTGGCAGACAGCTGTCTTCAAAATAAATCTTAGGGGAAGCTAAGATAAATCTTAGCTTCCCACAGCAGCAGAATGGCATTTGTTTTCATGTCAGGAGTAACAGCATTTCTGAGGGACATATTGATTTCATACAGATTTTAGAGAAAATAACAGCTGGCAACTTGCATCAATGATGCCAGAACACCCAAGTACAAGTGCCCTGAAGGGGAGGAAAGCAAGTGCATTAGTCTCAGGACTATGACTTAGATCTGGGGACAGAAGATGTCCAGAGTCTGAGGGCCAGAAAACAGGGAGCTATAGCCTTTGCTATTAATAGCATCCAGGAAGGAGGCACAACTCACCAGCACTCAGAGGCCCACTTCAGGATGAAAAATACTTCATGCAGAGACAACCCCAAACCTATTTGTAATTTCTCCCCTATTTTGGCCATCATCCCCTCCCCAATCCGATTTTATTAACAAATAAAATGACTGGGCAAATACTGAAATTAGTTTGCCAGCTGGTCTGAGTATTTCTGAAAACATTTTAATCTTCTGGAAAAGCTCATAATTTTTAATGCAATTTTAGAAATTAGTACAGACACAGGCTCACAAGACTTTTAATACTATTATTCTCCTTCATTTCAGATCAGAATTACTGAGGCTTTTAAACATGAAACATGTTTACTTTTATAGAACAAAACTAAAACAGGACCAAAAAAGCTTAAATACGTATTACTGCCTTTTTCACAGTTCGTAAATGGTGCAGTCATCCAGGACTTCACTACATTCCAGATGAAGTCATTTGCTGGGAGCCTGATGTCGTACTTTGGAGGTATTTTGACTAGTAAAAAGTTTTCTTCAGGTTTGCAAGTCTTGGACCAGAAAATAAACATTTGTTGCATACCTTGGTGAGAGCACTTTACTAATAACACCATTCATATGACATCCTCATTCACACTGTTTAACCAAACCTATAAAATTCCACAGCTTCACTACTGCTGCAATGAGCCCCTGATTTTAAGGAAGAGCAGTTACAGTAGTTGTTCTGGCTCTTGACTGTAAGAGTGTTTTATTAAGCTCAAGTAGGCGTAGCTGAAGGGAGAGGAGCATCCCAGGGTTTTGCCATCAAACTGAAGCACACATTGCACAGGTTCGAAAGTGCTTTCAAAACCACAGACATTCCCGAAGGACTTTCTCCAGGGCAAAAAAGTGATGACTCCACTTTTCAGCCACTCTGTACAGAAGCCACCATCTTCACATATCCCAACCATTGTTCTTAAACTGGCACCAATCCCCTTCACTCAAGTGAAGTTAAGTTGTGTTGTCAGGGTCAAGAGGATAGTTCAGTCTCTCATTTATTGATATTAATGCAATATCCAGTTAAGACCTCACCAAGCCTGCTTAGCAGCTTTAGATGGGTATGCTTAGGACTGATTTAATATCAGTGCAATCTCAAAATAAACACACTGTATGTCTTTCAGCTCCTGATCTCTGCAGGACAGAGCTGGCGTAAGGAGAGCAGTTGCTGTGACCCATACTTCCCTTACTGTTTTTATCTCAAGCACTTGAAACGTATCTCCTAGTGACAGAGGAAAGAGGAGAGCTGGCTCAAAGTGTTGCTGTTTTTAGAGCAGGGGGGAAAAGAAAAAAAATTAAAAAAAACAACCAAACAAAAAACCACAACAGGAATTCCAATTTTTCTGTCATTCATTAAAATGAAAACATCCCAAAATTCTTTAACACAAGAATCAGTTTTTCAGTTTTTTTTTTTTCTTTTTGTAAGGAAAACCAGAAAACAGACTCCAAAGCAGCCCATAAGAGCAAATACGACAGAATTTTTATTTATTTTTTTTTTTAAATAAAACTCAGACGGCTTTAACTCTCTATTCAGCCTTGAACAAACTAGAGTCCAGGGCTCCTGGTACCCCAAACATAGCTCCTTAGCTTCATGTGAAGCCTCAGTGGTAGCCAGAAGGCCTCAAAAGGGTATTTTAAAAATCTTACTTTCATGGAAACTAAACCCAAGGCAAGTCCCATTGAAATAAAGCATGCTCTAGGGAGGTCAAAGACTACAACCCTGAGGCTTCATCATCCCTCTCTGCATCATGTACAGCTGAGGAGAGACTTCAGAGTCCTGTTCCAGAGCTGGATGCTCTGTTTTACTGCTTGTCAGTATTGTAGCATTGTCTCCGTTTATGTCAGAGCATGTAAAGGAACTGATTTAGAATGATAGTCAATATAATTTGGCTTCAAGGCAAGAAGTCAAGGTGTTCTTCATTCAATCAGCAAAATTTTTTCCAGCTTCAGAAGTAGCCCAGGGTTGTGACCTACAGTACACACTGCAAGTTTTGCTGGTGTACTGACTGAAAAAGGTGAGGAACCACTTGGTTACACACAGAGCTTTATCTGGAGTGATGGGGTTAGGTTGGGCTGGCACTTTGCAGAGGAGGGAGGATGATGCCTGGGACAAAGAGCTACGATTAACTTCTGCTTTTCTGAATTACTGTTAATACAACCAAGATTGGACTCAGGAGCCTGACTGTTGGTCAGGACTTCACCATGCTTAGCAGTGCGCAAACACAAAAAAACCCTGCATTCTCTGAAGAGTCGTTTTTGTGCTTTTAAATAAAGTCACTAAAGTGATAGCTGAATTCCTCTGAATCTCATTTATAAATCAAAATAATTATTTAGAAAGTGATAGGTAATAAGTGGCACAGTCTTCTGTCTTTTTCACTGCAAGATGAACGACTTTCTCTGGATTATGGGATGATTACTCCATCCCATGCGTACTCTCCCCTATTGCTCTAAAGATGCACCGCTCCTCTTCCCTCCTGCATCCATCACTGAGAACACCAGCTGAGTACTGGCTCAAAGAACTCATGAAGGCAAGGATTATGTCATCTACAGATCAGTGAAGAGTCTCCTCACTGTCTATACACCAGTAGAACAAAACAAAACAAAACACACAAAAAAATAACCCAACTCATTTATTGCAGCTCACAGCTTCAGCCTTTACAGATACAGCTTAAGTACCTGCTTGTACACACTTCACAGCAAGGCATCCCACCAGCCAAATCAATAATCCTTGCATTTAAAAACCACCCACGAAGGAGGCAACTATTGAATCATTTTGGCAGCTGGCACAGGAGATCTGCATCTTGCTGGTTTCATTACCTTGAATAATAGTGCAAAAGATTTGCAAGTTACATTTAAATCTATTTTAAATGAACCCAAACCCTAAACATAAACATAACCAAAATGCTGGACAAGAGTCTGTTTTAACCCTTTTTTACATCTCCCGTGTTTCTGGGATAGCACAAACTGAAAATGCAGAACCTGAATGAAGGTAGGTTTCAGCATTTGAGCCACCAGCATGCTCTGAATTAGACAGAAGAGCCAAAATCCTGGGTACTGATATCCAGGCATGGAGGACAGACCTTTCTTGGTATTTAAACCAAGACTGTGTTTTAGGGCTCCTTTAGCACAATTTGTATATACACCTCTCTCCCAGCCAAACTGATCCATAGATCTACTAGAGCTGTGCTAATATAGGAACTGTTCTCTGGCTGATGTAGGAATAAGATACCGAAATAGTACGTGTTTTCAAAATTTTAACAATATGTAATACTCTTCTTTCCTTGTTTCTGCTTTTTATATACCAGATGGACATAATATGCAACATAATCTTATTTGTCACTGACAGAGAAATAAGGTTCAGATTAATCATGGTTTCCAAGAGATAATGACACTGGTTGCAAGAGCTCTGAAAATGGGGTATGGTGAGCTGTAGGATGGCTCAGAATTAAAAGTGGTTTTCCAAGGAGATTAGAGCTGCATTTGACTGATATTCATAATATTAAGCTACAGTTGTTTCTCAACTTTCTGAGAAGTTCAACACACACTAAATAAATAAATTAAAAAAATATCAGAGTAAGTAAATATTCTGTAAAGGTCTCCTTCAACAGTTCCCCATGACATTGATATGAGCTGATAGAAACAATGAGGAAAGTGTAAACTTCAGGCTCTTGCCAAACAATCTCTTTCTGAAACATTCAGGATTTTTCAGCCAAGTATTTTCCCTCCTTCCAAGACCAAACTTCTATGTGAAAAGGCAGAGAAAGCACGTACAAGGCATGAGGTGGAAACAGTACTTTTCCAGGGGGAGCAATGGATCTTATTTCTGAGAAATCCAAGTTTCCATATTTCTAACTCTCAACTGATGCCACCAACCCTCCACCTGACTCTGAGCATTACACCCCAGCAGCAGCCACCAACAGAAAGCAGGCATGGGAAGGGGGTTTCCTCAAAACATATGAAAAAGCCTTAGTGCTACAGATGACACAGAATTTGGAAGACCCATTCTCCACATCACTCCAGAGCTACCCATTTCCAGTAAAGGACTGGACTGTCCCACAGCAGATGCTTACTTTTACTGGTCTGGGAGCAAAGGAGTTACACTAACGAACTCAGTGGACCATGCTGCACAAAGCCAGGCATCCCTCCTGTCTCCTTTCCTGCAGGGGAAGCCAGTTGCAATTCTTTGTACTAACTAGAGGTAGGATATTTCTCCAATTTGTTTGGCTCCCCTTTGTGCAAAGCAGAAGAAAAGCAACCGAGAGTGAAGGAGGTGATCTCTGCAGCTCAGAGGAACCACTCCACAGGTTAAATCAGCGCTGTGCCACCAGCTGAGCTCAGCACATGTCGCTGGCGCATCCCTTAACCCTGCGGACGCCGGAGCCCCAGCGCGGGCCTGGCCGCGCCTCCCACACTACCACCACCCGGTCGGGATTTCGGGACGGCGCAGCAACACCCTATGCTGCTCCCTACACCGTCAGCAGCATCGGCAAATGCTGGGACTTTCCCCCTCACGCTTGCAGAGGATGCAGTACAGACGAGACTCCAGGGAGGAGCAAGGGTAATCCAGGGCCAGGCTCGCAGTAGGGCACAGAGTAATGGAAGTGCTGGAGGCTTTGCAGGACTGGCAACCTGAGTCCCTATGTAGGAAAAGACTGGAAGATTCTGACTGCTGCTGCAGACTGTGGGTAGACCCTGAAGCCTGCCCACCTACACCAGCACCAAGCAAAACCCATCCAGGGAGACGCAAGCAGCAAACTGGGCTGGGGAAGTGTTGCAAAGCACAGCTGTGAGTAGTCACTGTAGTTTAACAGTGGCCGTTCACCACCACAGGACTAACAGTCATCAGTTTTGATCATTATTATGCCATGGAAGCAGAGGTCAAATTTCTCCCCTTTAGTTAGATTTAGGATCACATATCTTTATACTTTGCACAACATCTGTGGGGTCTGTGTGTTATAAAGTATTTGTTGTTGGTTTTTCTCTTCTTCTTTTTTTTTTTTTTTAAACTTTGGCTTTCAAATCCCTGAGTAGCTGAAGATGGGTGTAAAACCTCATGCAGGCTGTCCTCTCGCTAGTGCACTCTCAGTCTTGGATATTTAGACAAAAATATTCTTGTAAGTTTGGGAAATCAGTAATTTTTCATGTACATTATTCCTCCACACACAAACAAGCCTTTATATAAGTTGCTGTACTGCTTTATGCCTTATTTCCTTTACTTCACAAGAAGAAAGGTTCTTTACAATAAAGTTTCCCCCTCATCCTCCCCAAAGAAGTGTTTTTATATAGTAAGTATGAATATAGTATGAACTCATTTAT
Organism: Nestor notabilis; assembly: GCF_000696875.1. Classification (NCBI taxonomy): domain Eukaryota; kingdom Metazoa; phylum Chordata; class Aves; order Psittaciformes; family Psittacidae; genus Nestor; species Nestor notabilis. Next base: position 51,763 of record NW_009912591.1, on the reverse strand, counting down.
TTCTTTTAATAGTGGCCACTTATTTCTTCAAGACAGGGCCATCCACAGAAACAGCACATTCTACTTGTAGGTATATCTAAGTAGAAAAAGTAGCTTTCCCTAGAAAATAATCATAATATAACAATAAAATATATGTCCAAGCCAGAGTAATAGAGCATCACTGATTGTAAAATCCAAAAAAGAAGCATCAAAGAAAGGGCAGGAATAAAAGGCTGAACTGGTCTAGGAGTGGAAGATTGTTGCCCTATCTCTCTGCATTAACACAGGCTTGCTACAACCTTGGGGAAGTCACCCATGCTGGTAACACCTGTCTCCCTTGTTGGGAACAAGAAAAACAAGAAAGGCTGCAACATATCCTTCATATGAGGATTTAGAACACATATGAATATTTGCATGGGAGGGCTTAAATATTATTGATTGTGCCTTTTGGGGCAAAAAAAAACTAGATGAGATGAAGTTGGAGGTTTTCCCGGTGGTGAGGCACTGGCACAGGTTGCTCAGAGAAGTTGTGCCTGCCCCATCCCTGGCAGCTGGAGGGGGCTTTGAGCAACCTGGTCTACTGGAAGGTGTCCCTGCCCATGGCAGGGGGTTGTAACTGGATGATTGTCAAGGTCTTTTCCAACCCAAACTATTCTATGATGCTATAATCTGGTGTTTGCAGCTGAGAATTATTAGCAGTTCTGCCTTGACTTCAGATCACTGGATTAAAGTATTAATCTTTGAAAAGATCATGACACACAATTTTGTGAAGTAAAAACAATCACAAAACTTATATAGGTAATGATATAAACCACTTCAGTAAGCCAAAAAACTACTTGCTTAGATGAATAATCTTTGGACCAAAATAAATTTAAACCATCTCTCATACAAATGCACTACTAAATGTGGATAGTGAAGAGCAGAAGAATTTCCCTTGGATATTCATCCTGTTCCTGTGCCAGCCTCAAGCCCACATCACTGCACACCAGGAGGACCAGAAGGCAGGACAAGATGGGTCACTGGTCTAAATTAGCCTGGCAGCCTGTGGTTCCTTATCATCTTGGCACCTGCTGCAGCATTTAGCTTAGTATGTGCGCAGGCAGTTTGCCAAGCAGCTTTCTATAGCATCACACAAGCTGGAGAGGGGCAAAACTTGAAACTTTTCTAGACTTTCTAGCTGCCAGTGCAGGGGCAGGCATGTCTGTGTGCACAAGGGCTTTCATACCCACAAGGCACATTGTGCTCTGTATCACAACTGGGAGCACAGAGTCACTTGCCCTTAACCCAGCTGCAGCACCAACAAGGAGTTCTAAACCTGGCATGTGGTGCATCTTCAGGGCAATTAACTTCATCTCTTCACTGGCCTATGCAGCCCTTCACTCACTCAAGCAAGCAGCTAGACTGTGCAGGAGTTCAGTATCACAACAGAAAAAAAATAGGGCTGCCTGGAAACAACCCCTTTGGCTGATCTTATTATGTGGATAAGGCAGGGATTTCCGGTACTAAGTCCGTTAAAGTATTCTGAAAACCCTCCCCCACCCATATGCATCATTCTTCAGAGGTGTAGTGGTTTAAGCCCAGCCGGTAACTCGGAACCACACAGCCACTTGTTCACTCCCCCCCCTTCTTCCTCCCCCCGCTCCCAGAGGGATGAGGAGGAGAATCAGAGGAATGTAACTCCCACGGGCTGAGATAACAGCACTCCAGTAACTAAGGTATAATACAAACCACTACTGCTACCAATAATAATAATGATGATAAGGGAAATAACAAGGGGAGAGGACACAACCGCTCACCACCCGCTGACCGATACCCAGCCCGACCCCAGCAGCGATCTGGGCCTTCCAGGTAACTCCCCCCAGTTTCTATACTGGGCATGACGTGCTGTGGTATGGAATACCCCTTTGGCCAGTTTGGGTCAGGTGTCCTGCCTCTGCTTCCTCCTGGCTTCCCCTCCTCTCTGGCAGAGCATGAGACTGAAAAGTCCTTGGTCAGAGTAAACATTACTTAGCAACAACTAAAAGCTTCGGTGTTATCAGCATTGTTCCCAGGCTGAAAGTCAAAACCACAGCACTGCACCAGCTACTAAGAAGGAGAAAAGATGACTGCTGTAGCTGAACCCAGGACAAGAGGGCATTTGTTCTACTGGATGAGGTGCTAGTCTGGGGCTGAGGAGACTGATTCTACCATCAGCTGCTACTGGGGTCCTGGTCAGGCTTGACTAGGTAAGATCACATCTCTACCATCTTCCCTCCCCTGCCTCCATCAGCCTCCTCCATTCAGACTGCAGGTGTCTGGAGGGGAAAACTGTAGGGAACAATTTTTGTTCTTCATTCGGTGTTCATTCAGAGCTTAAATAAAACTGTTGCCTTGAAGATAACTTCTGACATTCTCTGAACTGGACCAGACTAAGCAATGTTGAGTTACAAATCTCCAAATGTTTTATTCTGATGTCATAACTTCTTCTTCCCAAGACACTTCTCATGTCAATTGAATTACTCCCAGTTTACACTAAGGAAAACATATTGAAATGCTGCTACATACAATTCTCACCAACATGCAGAAGACAGCTTTCTCACAAAATCAGGTTAAACCATGGGCATGGCTATCCAGAAAGCTTTTGATTTCAGTAGAAGCTGAGGACAGTGGGATCAGGGTCAACATTGCATTTTTCAGTTTAGGTGTTGAGTATCTCCCCCTCCCTCATTAGAAAGATTTTATTTCAGATCACTACTTCCAATACATTTACCACTACATTGAGCTTGTATTTCAAACACGAAAATAAGAAATAAAAATACCTCATACACTTTCCCTGCTGGAGTTTAAAACTGCCTGGAAAGAAACGCAAGCAGATGCCAACTGTCTTTTACCAGGTCACTGCCTGAATACCTGCTTGACTTGTAGCACATGCTGTGTTTGTAAGCACAGCCCAATGTTTTAATTCCTTGAGGTCTCTTTCCTAAAGATCAGGACCTAGCTCCTGATAAGATGAATGAACACTCACAGCATCTCTTGAGCTTCAGCTATGGAAACAATTCCTACATGCAGGAGATGAATCACCCCACTTAATTAAGTGAAAGTTTTCTTAGCACAGAAAACAGGGAAAACAATATGTATAAAAAGTGAAGCAGCTGTCAAAGACTGATTAAAAGCAATCTCCAGTCTCTCTGAAGAATTAGAAAATATAGCGGTAACTTAGCTTATGTAATTTATTTTTTCTATCTTAAAAATAAACAAGCTTTGTTGCTTGTTCCTGTCCTTTCTATCACCCCTTCCCTTCATAATACAAATCTCACCCTGTTCTCTGTGTTCAAGCACAAGCCCAGAAGCAGAGATCAGCCCCAAGCTCCTGCAACAGTGAGCACACCATCATCAGCTCCCAGTGCTGCTATGCAAGGTCCCTCACTTCTCTTATTTGAAAAGGGCAGTAAGGCTTTAGGTAGAAATTTTAAGTGTTGGAGTGCCTAATGTGACTTCAGGTAAATCGTTCTAATACTTATTAACAGTCTATGCTTTATTTCTTGCTTAGATTCAACTGCCAACTTCCAGTGTTTTGACTAAAGAGCCTAGCTAGATCTACTACCATCTGGAGTTATCATCTACAACTATCTTATAGTTGTAGAAGTAGGAGTTTGTAAACTGAGGTTCTTGAATAAAGAATAAAACCCCAGAGCTTCTTATAAATCACTTCTGGGGACTTTTCAGCTTGGGATCACCTGAACGCCACATTTCTAGATGTTGTCCAGCTTCTCAGGATCCTTTAGAAACATGGACAAAACCAATAAACAGTCTTACAGCACCCTGCAGCTTGGCTCATCATTCACAGGACCACACATCCACAACCTCACACCAAAAGAATAATCTTACTCAATACTGAATTGTAACTTTGAGACTTTTTTTCCCCAGTCTCACCATTTTCAAAGGCAGTCTCCAACTTAGCAGACATGACCTACATACATTTTTTCCACCTCCAGATATTTGGTCTTTCTTTTGGCATCTCTCAGGTATGCTATTTAGATGACACTATGCCAGGAAGGAAAAATCCATGTCTGTGTCTAATCTGTCAGGTCATTTTACCCCATTCTAAAACATTCCTAAGGGAAGTATCACTGACAAAACTGTCTTATTTTATTCCTCAGCTCTCCATACTTCACTGAGGCTTTCTTTAGACACAAAGCCTAACCCCACAGCAAACAATTCTGTCAGCCACCACCGATCCATAGCTGACCAGGACCAGAGCACCCCGGAGAAGGAAGCAAGGCAACACTAATTAACTGCCCATAGCTATTTTTTCCCAGGGATTTGAGGCTTTTTTGACAGCAGTCTAATCCATTAACAAAGTAAGGGAAGTAAGAGTCCTTTATTCTTTTTCTTCACTGGAAGATGAAAGTTTTGCTTATTTTTTTTTACCCTGGAGAATAATAATCAGGAGGCAATGCGTCCATTTGACACATCCCTTGGTTCGCATGCAGATCGGGTATCGGCAGGAACAGCAGGCTTCCCCAGAACATATGTGCAAATATTCAAGAATAGCAAACAACAAGGATAAACATAGTTGGACCAAACAGCTCAGCTGAATTGGAGTGAATGTTTGCAAATGCTGCTTTGCAGTATTTGACCTGCACTAATGAGCCCTCTCTATTCAGTAAGCTGGTCTTCCACGAAAAGAAAGATTTCTGACGAAGGGCATGCTCCTCTAGTTTCCCTGTGGGTCTCAGAAAGGGGTTTTGAATGAGCATCTCGGAGACAACACCAGGTCATATATCTTTTGCGCATAATTTCCCAAAGCAGCCAGCTTTAGCGTGTATCCTTGATGGAACTCATATTTACTAATTATTGTCATTTATCAAACGAATTCACTGAGCTTTAATGCTGCATTAGCATTAGAATTTGATATTGAACTATATGCTTTTTAACTTTCAAAATTTGAACCTGGTCTGACTAATATATATTAATGATGTGTCCCTATCATGATCCACTGGAATGTCTGTCAATTATAGAATGCTAGTAAGTTTGAGGGGAACACTTCCATATTTTCCAAGAGTAAGCAAGAGAATTGATTATTGAGGTTCAGGGGGAGGGGGAATATCCCTACAGCCAGCACTAAAAATCTACCTTCAAAGAAAGAACAACATTTTTCCAGAACAGCAGTGGCTTGGAACAGATGCTGCCAAGATGAATGATTAATGCACATTAATTGTGGTAAGGAGTTTTCAGTTTCAAGTGTTTTCAAATAAAATAAAATAAAATAGAAGATTTGATAAAAATAAAGAAAAAAACTACTGTTTCCATTCAACTGCTTTTTAAATCTTCTTTAGCTTTCTGAAAAACAGAATAATTTGCATCTAATGACATTTTTAGTAAAACACATGGTCCACAGAGCTGGAGTCAATTTCTGACTTTTCAATTGCCAATTTATCATATCCAAAGAAAAGGAAAGAAGGGAAATGGGAAGGATACAGTCTGGGAAGAAAGCAGATTACAGCCAGTCCTAGCATACTAATAAACAGATTAAGCAACCCAGAAAGACTTTCCTCTTTGGCAATACTGGTTTGAGCAACATCAACAACAGTTGCCAAGGAATGAAAGCAACATCTGGTCAGGAAGTTTGGAACCGTGTTTCATTCATTCTCAGCTTTCAGAAATAAAAGACTAATGCTGGTCATAAAAATGTTTTAGTTTGCATTTCTTTTATCTGCAAGTAGATTTGCAATGGGGAAGGGACAGAAAACATGTGAATACCAAAACCAGACAGACATTCTCATACAGATTAATACAGAATACAAACACAAGCATCCGTAACCAACATGTCACTGAGTACTGCTGACTACCTGGAGAAAGAAGCTGGGACTCCTGCATCATTGGTTTGTGTGTAAAGCACAGCATTGCCAGAATTGTGTCAAGCACCACAAGTAACATTATGTACATGACGATTACCACCCACACCTCCCCAGAGGAGACCATTAACCTGGGCAGCACTCACACACACACAGAACCCTCAAAACCAAGCAGGGGGCATCCCCCTTTTCTGCCTTTCAAGAATAGTCTCTATACTCAGATGTGAGGAAACTATCTCATTTATCCATGAGAGCACTGAAATTTTTACTTCAGCCTCGGTTTAAAATAAAGGTCAGAGAAGACATTTCTGTTTTGGTTTAGGCATCAGTCCCTTCGCTGTGAAGATGTTGGGAGATTTTTTTTTTTAATTATTTTATAAGAGGTGACTGATGCCCAAATCCACCACAGGAGTGTGAAGACAAGATAGTATCATTATAACCAACTAATCCAAACCCTCAAATCAGTGAAGAGTGGGAAACATTGGTGTAAATAGGAGGTTACCAGCTCCACTCAAAATATGTAATAAGAAGATTTCCACAGACTGGCACTCATGGTTTACACAGACCAAACTTTGGTGGAGAGGAAAGACAACTTTGTTGTCAGAGGAACCCAGATGTGTTTCATGCCCAACACATTGCTGATTGTTTCTTTAGCAAAGAGAATGTTGCATTACTGAGGCTTTTACACTGGATTGGCAAGATTTTCCTACCCATTCATTCACAAGAATCAAACTGCCCATAGAGAGAGCAATAAAGCCTTAGAAAAAGGAAAAGTCACAGTCACAAGTATCAGTCTCCATGAAAGATACCAGGTGTCAGCATCAACAAAAACTTCTCAACAGCCTTGACAGGACCACAGGAAGGCGGTCTCCCCATTCTCAATGCTAAATTTAATCAAGACACAATGTACCAAGCAAAGCCTGGCCAAAGATTATAATACAGATGAATCTGCCAAGTTACCTAGTCTGATTTGTGAGCAATTAAATGAAGAAAACTTGAACTTACTTTGATATCAGTAGCAAGTGTTCTCTGTGTAAGGTACAAAAACTGAAACTGCCCCAGATTTCATATATTTTGTTTCCATAGAGACTCTTTATAGTTCGGCAAAACACACAACACTACTTCCTCAGCCCAGCCTGCAAAGCAAACTGTTGATCAACATAATGGAAGATAGGGCCTTTTTTAGTTAGCTTAAGTCAGGAGATCTCCCACTGATAATTGAGCCAAATGGTCTCCAAGTCTGAATTTTATATATCTGAGGTGCAAAAAGAAAAAAAAATAAAAATAAAAATCAAGCAATTTCAAGAAGAGCGCACAGCATCAGGAGTTTCCAACACCTGAGTATGCCCTCCAAAACACTGCAAGGAAGAAGCATACCAGAAGATGCAGACAGGTAGATCAAGGCTGGGAAAGTGAAGCAATGCCCACCTAGAAGGTAAAGAAGCAGCAGCTGCCAAGTCAAAATGAAAAAGAGATTGGAGTAGAAGGATAAAGTTAATACAAAGCTTAGCTCCAGTATGCACTATTTCCAAGTTGCCCAAATTTATCTCTTACTGCTCAGAATTTCTGCATGATTATATGGCCAGATATAAGGCCTGCTGAAAACAGAGGGGCCTGAAATTAGCAATTTGAACATTTGTATCAAGGAACATATTTGAGACAATCTTTTTTGTCATTATTTTTCTTGGTTGTTTCCTTTCAATAATAGCAACCAAATAACAAAGGGGGAACTAAGGGTATGTTACATACGACAAGCAGCATTCCTTATGGAGCAGCAGCAGCTCTGGAAAGATACTGTCATCAATCTGAGAGAGGAAACAAACATGCTTTGTCCAAAGTGTCAGCATTGGACCTTGCTTGATTTTTCAAAGGAATCTTTTCAAATTACACTTTCAAAGAATGTAAGCAGAATATTTATTGCAAGCATTACTCAAAGTCTAGTGTGTCTTGAAAACAGATTCAATTAAATAGTGAGCACCAATAAACATATCAAATATTTATTTGAAAGACACAACCAGAAACCAGAATGAAACCAAACAAAACAAACATAAGAGACTTAGGGGAAACCCCTTAAACTTCATTTTAATAACCAGCTC